>NC_090021.1:2919606-3136612 GCF_037176765.1 Anolis sagrei | reverse complement strand
TAGACCCATCCTGACCAACTTAAAATACATTTTGGGTTGGAGGGAATTGGCTGAGAGTTATGGGAGTTGTAGTCCACCCACATCCAGAGAGTCAAGTGAGTCCCAATGATGATGGACCTGGACCAACCTTGATGCACAAACCCATCATGATCAACTTAAATTCAGGTTGGGTTGGGGAGAATTGACTGAGGGTGATGGGAGATGTAGTCCACCCACATCCAGAGAGTCAAGTGAGTCCTACTGATGGTGGACCTGGACCAACCTTGGCACAACAGACCCATCCTGACTAACTTAAAATACAGTTTGGGTTGGGGGGAATTGCCTGAGAGTGATGGGAGTTGTAGTCCACCCACATCCAGAGAGTCAAGTGAGTCCTAATGATGATGGACCTGGGCCAACCTTGGCGCACAGACCCATCATGACCAACTTAAAATACAGGTTGGGTTGGGGAGAATTGGCTGAGGGTGATGGGAGTTGTAGTCCACCCACATCCAGAGAGTTGAGTGAATCCTACTGACGGTGGATGTGGACCAAACTTGGCATACAGACTCATCATGATCAACTCAAAATACAGGCTGGGTTGAGGGGAATTGGCTGAGGGTGATGGGAGTTGTAGTCCACCCACATCCAGAGAGTCAAGTGAGTCCTAATGATGATGGACCTGGGCCAAACTTGGCCCATAGGCCCATCATGACCAACTTAAAATACAGTTTGGGTTGGGGGGGAATTGCCTGAGAGTGATGGGAGTTGTAGTCCACCCACATCCAGAGAGTCAAGTGAGTCCTAATGATGATGGACCTGGACCAAACTTGGCATACAGACTCATCATGATCAACTCAAAATACAGGCTGGGTTGGGGAGAATTGACTGAGGGTGATGGGAGTTGTAGTCCACCCACATCCAGAGAGTCAAGTGAGTCCCACCAATAATGGATCTGGACCAAACTTGGCACACAGACCCATCATGACCAACTTAAAATACAGGTTGGGTTGGGGGGAATTGGCTGAGGGTGATGGGTGTTGTAGTCCACTCACATCCAGAGACTCGAGTTAATCCTACTGATGGTGGATCTGGTCTAACCTGGTACACATACACTTTATGACCAACTTAAAATAATGGCAGGTTTGGGGAGAGGGGTTATTGGTAGAGGATGATGGAACTTGTTGTCTACTCACTCCCAGAGAGCCTCATCATGTCACTGGCAATGAGCACACATACCCATTGCTAGAAATTTAAAATATTGGTATGGTTTCAGGGCATTAACAGCATGATGTGAATTGTAGTCCATGCACATCCATAGAGTTGTGTCAATCCTAACAATGATAGCCCTGAACAAAGCCTAGTAAACAACATACCCTTCACAGTTTCACTTTATTTGTTGTTGAGGTAAAGGGGGCACAGTTAAAGATGATGGGAGTTCAAATCCAAACGAATGGTGATGATGACAGTTAAAACTGTATAGGATACAAAAATATAGTTCTTCAATAAATACAACAAAATAGTAATTGTCAACTTCATCCATTAGAGAGACAATGATGTTACCCCTCCTTGAAGATTACAGCAGGGATCCCATCAGGTCCACTGGCTTTGTTTCAAAATTAAACAAACAAGATGATGATGATGATGATGATGATGATGACTATTATTATTATTACCCTACTTTATCTCTCCCAAAGGAGACTCCAAGCAGCATAACATAAAAGCATCAGCATACAATTTAAACTATATAGTTGTTGTTGTTCATTCGTTTAGTCATTTCCGACTCTTCGTGACCTCATGGACCAGCCCATGCCAGAGCTCCCTGTCAGCCACGAAAACTAAATGGACAAGTACAAACTATATGGTATTGTTCCATTATCCAGAATGGAGGCTACAAGGGGGCCCTAGAAAGAGAAGGATAGTCTATTTTACAGGGGGGGGGGGGTTGAAGGAGGAAAACCATTTCACAGAATCCTAGAGTTGGATGAGACCTCATGAGCCATCCAATCCAACCCCATTCTGCCAAGAAGCAGGAAAATCCCATTCAAAACACTGTTTTTCATAGAATCAAAGAGTTGGAAGAGACCTCATGGGCCATCCAGTCCAACCCCATTCTGCCAAGAAGCAGGAATATTGCATTCAAATCACCCCTGACAGATGGCCATCCAGCCTCTCCTTAAAAGCTTCCAAAGAAGGAGCCTCCACCACACTCCGGGGCAGAGAGTTCCACTGCTGAACGGCTCTCACAGTCAGGAAGTTCTTCCTCATGTTCAGATGGAATCTCCTCTCTTGTAGTTTGAAGCCATGGCTCCATTGCGTCCTAGTCTCCAAGGAAGCAGAAAACAAGCTTGCTTCCTCCTCCCTGTGGCTTCCTCTCACATATTTATACATGGCTATCATATCTCCTCTCAGCCATCTCTTCTTCAGGCTAAACATGCCCAGCTCCCTAAGCCGCTCCTCATAGGGCTTGTTCTCCAGACCCTTGATCATTTTAGTCGCCCTCCTCTGGACACATTCCAGCTTGCCAACATCTCTCTTGAATTGTGGTGCCCAGAATTGGACACAATATTCCAGGTGTGGTCTAACCAAAGCAGAATAGAGCATGGGGAGCATTACTTCCTTAGATCTAGACACTATGCTCCTATTTTGCCTTGTTTTCACTGGTTATTGCCCCTCCCCAGTTCCCATATTATAAATAAGGGTTGTTTCTAGGTTCTTGTGGGTTTTTTCGGGCTATAGGGCCATGTTCTAGAGCAGGGATCCTCAAACTTTTTAAACAGAGGGCCAGGTGACAGTCCTTCAAACTGTTGGAGGGCCGGATTATAATTTTTTTAAAAAAACAGATGAATGAATTCCTATGCACACTGCACATATCTTATTTGTAGTGCAAAAACACTTTAAAGCAATACAATAATTAAAACGAAGAACAATTTTAACAAGAGAGGAGATTCCATCTGAACATTAGGAAGAACTTCCTGACTGTGAGAGCAGTTCAGCAGTGGAACTCTCTGCCCTGGAGTGTGGTGGAGGCTCCTTCTTTGGAAGCTTTTAAGCAGAGGCTGGATGGCCATCTGTCAGGGGTGATTTGAATGCAATATTCCTGCTTCTTGGCAGAATGGGGTTAGACTGGATGGCCCATGAGGTCTCTTCCAACTCTTTGATTCTATGATTCTATGATTCTAAGTATAAACTTATTCGTATTTCAGTGGGAAGTGTGGGCCTGCTTTTGGCTGAAGAGGCAGGATTGTTGTTGTTGTTGTTGTTGTGTGCTTTCAAGTAGTTTCAGACTTAAGTTGACCCTGAGTGAGGGCCAGATAAATGACCTTGGAGGGCCGTATCCAGACCCTGGGCCTTAGTTTGAGGACCCCTGCTCTAGAGGCATTTCTCCTGACGTTTCGCCTGCATCTATGGCAAGCATCCTCAAAGGTAGTGAGGTCTGTTGGAATTAGGACAATGGGTTTATATATCTGTGGAATGGCCGGGGTGGGGCAAGGAGCTCTTCTCTGCTGGAGCTAGGTGTGAATGTTTCAACTGATCACCTTCATTAGCATTTGAAGGCCTGGCCGAGCCTGGGAAAATCCCCTGTTGAGAGGTGTTAAGATGTGCCTGGTTGTTTCCTCTCTGCTGTTTTGCTGTTGTTTCCAGAACTGGAACATGGGGGCGGGGGGATAACTGTTGTGGTTCAACCAGATAAAGATGAGGGAATTAGGGTTTCAGGACCTGATGGTTCTGTAGATGACTAAATGGTGGGGCTTTCAGAGCAAGATGCTGTTTCTGAGTGTGAAAGTGAAATTGTTTTGGAATCCAGCAGTCAGGGAGAGGAGGGTAACATTAGCTCATGCAAGGGAGCAGCTGGCTTACACAGAGATACCAGGCTGTTTCTGAGTAGGCAAAGATTCAGATGCAGGAAGTCAGGAAAAAAAGCCAATGGGATTTTGTCCTGCATCAATAGGAGCCTAGTGTCTAGATCTAGGAAAGTCATGCTCCCCATGCTCTATTCCGCTTTGGTTAGACCACATCTGGAATATTGTGTCCAATTCTGGGCACCACAGTTCAAGAGAGATATTGACAAGCTGGAATGTGTCCAGAGGAAGAGGGCGACTCAAATGATCAAGGGTCTGGAGAACAAGCCCTATGAGGAGCGGCTTAAGGAGCTGGGCATGTTTAGTCTGAAGAAGAGAAGGCTGAGAGGAAACATTGTAGCCATGTATAAATATATGAGAGGAAGCCACAGGGAGGAGGAGGGAGCAAGCTTGTTTACTGCTTCCTTGGAGACTAGGACGCAATGGATCAATGGCTTCAAACTACAAGAGAGGAGATTCCATCTGAACATGAGGAAGAACTTCCTGACTATGAGAGCCGTTCAGCAGTGGAACCCTCTGCCCCAGAATGAAGCGGAGGCTCCTTCTTTGGAAGCTTTGAAACAGAGGCTGGATGGCCATCTGTCAGGGGTGATTTGAATGCAATATTCCTGCTTCTTGGCAGAATGGGGTTGGACTGGATGGCCCATGAGGTCTCTTCCAACTCTTTGATTCTATGATTCTAATATGGGAGAAAGAGGCAGGAGCAGCCCCCCCCCCCCCCCCCAAGGTCTAAGAAATGCGTTCATGTTTTGCAGTCCTTAAATTAGGGAGAGCTCTGTTGGGATTTCAGATAAGCAACATCACTATTCAAGTGTAGAACTCCTGTCTCGTTCTTAGCTCAGGCCATAGTTCATGCTCACGTTTTGCTCCTTGTTCTATGGAGATACCTTTGGATTCATGCTCATGTTTTGTTCCTTGTTTTTGGAATTCATGTTTTAATCCTTGCTTCCTGGATTTACCCTCATGTTGGATTCTGGGGATTGCTGTTCTCTGAAGCAGCTTTGAGCTTTTGTGACTTGCTTCCTTTATTGACTCTTTTACCTTTCCATTTGCTTAAGGTGTTCCTTTTTATATGTACCTTTATCAATAAACTGTTTATTATCACATGTGGTTTCCTGGTGAGTGCTGTGAGTAAGGTAAAAATTCTGGCTGAGGTGCAACAATAACAGGAAAATGGGGTGTTGTCGAAGGCTTTCATGGCCGGAATCACTGGGTTGTTGTAGGTTTTTTGGATTATATGGCCATGGTCTAGAGGCACTCTCTCCTGACGTTTTGCCTGCATCTATGGCAAGCATCCTCAGAGGTAGTGAGGTCTGTTGGAACCAGGAAAAAGGGTTTATATATCTGTGGAATGACCAGGGTGGGACAAAGGACTCTTGTCTGTTGGAGCTAGGTGTCAATGTTTCAACTGACCACCTTGATTAACATACAATGGGCTGACTGTGCCTGGAGCAAACTTTTGTTGAGAGGTCATTAGATGTCCTTGTTTGTTTCCTCTCTGTTGTTTTGCTGTTGCAATTTTAGAGTTTTTTAATACTGGTAGCCAGATTTTGTTCATTTTCATGGTTTCCTCCTTTCCAGGCCCGTAGCCAGGATTTCATTTCAGGGGGGGGGGGGGCTAAATTTTTTTCAGGGGGGTTTCGGAGGGGCTGAGTTTCGGGGGGGGGGGGTGCTGAGTCTGAGTGAAAGAGGGTCTAGCCTAGCAAACCTTTTGTATCATTACCCCAATACCCCCATGTATATGGGATATATTGAGTATGGTGATCAGATAATGATATGAATAAACATAACAATTTAAATAATGCACCAGTAAGGCCTTTTCGCGAACCACCATGAGAATTTCGGGGGGGGGGGGGGTGAAGCCCCCCAAGCCCCCCAAGCCCCCCCCCCCCCCGGCTACATGTCTGCTTCCTTTCTGTTGAAATTGTCCACATGCTTGTGGATTTCAATGGCTTCTCTGTGTAGTCTGACATGGTGGTTGTTAGACTGGTCCAGCATGCTACTTGAGAACACAAAAATGCTGGACCACACCAACAACCACCATGTCAGACAACACAGAGAAGCCATTGAAATACACAAGAAACATGTGGACAATTTCAACAGAAAAGAGGAAACAATGAAAATGAACAAAATCTGGCTACCAGTATGAAAAAATTCTAAAATTGCAACAGCACAACAACAGAGAGGAAGCAGGCAGGGACATCTAATCACCTCTCAACAAAAGTTTGCTCCAGGCACAGTCAGCCCATTGTATGCTAATCAAGGTGGTCAGTTGAAACATTCACACCTAGCTCCAGCAGACAAGAGTCCTTTGTCTCACCCTGGTCATTCCACAGATATATAAACCTTTTTTCCTAGTTCCAACAGACCTCACTACCTCTGAGGATGCTTGCCATAGATGCAGGCAAAACGTCAGGAGAGAGTGCCTCTAGACCATGGCCATATAATCCAAAAAACCTACAACAACCCAATCCTTCTCTCTCTAGCACTCCCTAGTGGCCTCCGCCCAGATAATGATAGTGGCCCTTTGTTGACCAGGACTGGATTGTGTGCCTGGCCCCTAGTAGAAGGGGTCAGACTAGATGACCTTTGGGATCCCTTCCAAATCTAATATAGACTGCTGGGAGTCTGGTGATGTCTCCTTCTCTAAAGGCCTGTGAGAAAGATAATGAATGGCCATCCGTTGGGCAGGCTTGGGTTGTGTGTCCTCCTGCCTAGAAGAAGGGGACAGACTAGATGATCTTTGGGGTCCCTTCCAAATCTAATCTGGGCTGCCTGGGAATCTGGGGGGGGGGGTATCCTTCTCTAAAGGCCTGTGAGAAAGAAGAATGGTAATCAAGTGGGCAGGCTTGGGTTGTGTGTCTTCCTGCCAAGCAGTAGGGGTCAGACTAGATGACCTTTGGGGTACCTTCCAAATCTAATCTGGGCTGCCTGGGAATCTGGGGGGGGGGGGGTCTCCTTCTCTAAAGGCCTGTGTGAGAGACGAATGGCCATCTGTTGGCCAGGCTTGAATTGTGTGTCTTTCTGTCTAGAAGAAGGAGGTCAGACTAGATGACCTTTGAGGTCTCATTGAAACTCATAAATGTCCATGAGAGAGACCAATGGCTATCTGTTGGCCAGGTTCGGATTGTGTGCCTGACTCCTAGCTAATGCTAATCAAGGTGGTCAATTGAAACATTCCCACCTAGCTCCAACAGACAAGAGTCCTTTGTCCCACCCTGGTCATCCCACAGATATATAAACCCATTGTCCTAATTCCAACAGACCTCACTACCTCTGAGGATGCTTGCCATAGATGCAGGCGAAACGTCAGGAGAGAATGCCTCTAGAACATGGCCACATAGCCCAAAAAAACCTACAACAACCGAGTGATTATGGCCACGAAAGCCATCGACAATACACTAATCTGGGCTGCCTGGGAATCTGGTGGGGTCTCCTTTTCTAAAGGCCTGTGAGAAAGAAGAATGGTCACCTAGTGGGTAGGCTTGGGTTGCGTGCCTTCCTGCCTCACCAAATGGGGAGGGAGAGCCAATACTCCAGGGGACGGGAGCAGGATTCAAAACCATCTTGACATATGAGAGAGATGATGGGCCAAAACTAACAAAATGAAGTTCAACAGTGACAAATGCAAGAGACTGCACTTTGGCAGGAAAAACGAAATGCAAAGAGACAGAATGGGGGACGATGAGGCCTGGCTCGAGAGCAGTACGTGTGAAAAAGATCTTGGAGTCCTCGTGGGGAGGACGGGGAACATGAGCCAGGAATGTGATGTGGCGGCAAAAAAAGCCAATGGGATGTTGGCCTGCATCAAGAGGAGCCTAGTGTCTAGGTCTAGGGAAGTAATGCTACTCATGCTCTATTCCGCTTTGGTTAGACCACACCTGGAATATTGTGTCCAATTCTGGTCACCACAATTCAAGAGAGATATTGACAAGCTGGAATGTGTCCAGAGGAGGGCAACTAAAATGATCAAGGGTCTGGAGAACAAGCCCTATGAGGAGCGGCTTAAGGAGCTGGGCATGTTTAGCCTGAAGAAGAGAAGGCTGAGAGGAGATATGATAGCCATGTATAAATATGTGAGAGGAAGCCACAGGGAGGAGGAGGGAGCAAGCTTGTTTTCTGCTTCCCTGGAGACTAGGACGCAATGGAACAATGGCTTCAAACTACAAGAGAGGAGATTCCATCTGAACATGAGGAAGAACTTCCTGACTGTGAGAGCCGTTCAGCAGTGGAACTCTCTGCCCCGGAGTGTGGTGGAGGCTCCTTCTTTGGAAGCTTTTAAGCAGAGGCTGGATGGCCATCTGTCAGGGGTGCTTTGAATGCAAAATTCCTGCTTCTTGGCAGAAGGGGGTTGGACTGGATGATGGTCCAGGAGGTCTCTTCCAACTCTAGGATTCTATGAGTCAACCCAATCTGTAATTTGTAGCCCACCTGAAAATAACTTTATACACTCTCTAGCTGCATAAAAATGGTTGTGGATGGATGGATGTGTACAAACTACAAGAGAGGAGATTCCACCTGAACATGAGGAAGAACTTCCTGACTGTGGGAGCTGTTCAGCAGTGGAACTCTCTGCCCCGGAGTGTGGTGAAGGCTCCTTCTTTGGAAGCTTTGGAACAGAGGCTGGGTGGCCATCTGTCAGGGGTGACTGGAGTGCAATATTCCTGCTTCTTGGCAGAATGGGGTTGGACTGGATGATGGCCCAGGAGGTCTCTTCCAACTCTTTGATTCTATGATTCTATGTGTGCCTTCCTGCCTAGCAGTAGGGGTCAGACTAGATGACCTTTGGGGTCCCTTTCAAGTCTAATCTAGGAGTCTGGTGGGGGTCTCCTTCTCTAGAGGTCTTTAACACGGACACTGGACGGCGACCTGTTGGCCAGGCTTGGACTGCGTGCCTGTCTTCCTGCCTGATATAAGAGGGTGGGGCTAGATGACCTCGGGGGGGGGGGTGGACTCGTTCCCAATCTCATCTCGACCGCCTGGGCGGCCTCTCCCTTTCCCTTTCGGTTTCTCTTTCGGGGCGGAGGCGGAGAGGGAGATGGCGGCGGAAGACTCGGACTGCGAGGACCCGCGGGCTGCCCTCCTGGGGGGTGGCCCCCCTCCCCGCAGGGTCCCTGCGCCCCCTCCCGCCTCCCCCTGCCAATGGCTCTGCTCCCCGGTCATCTACTGCTGGAATCTCTGCCGCAGAACGGTCAGTATTGGAAGACGAGGAGGAGGAGGAGTCCTGTGGGCGCTCTGCGCATGCTCAGGAAGGCCTGTGCACCCTGGAAGGGAGATCTCTCCTGGGAGAGAGTGGCAAGGGAGCCCCTGAGCATGTGCAGAGAGCAGAGCAGGGCTTGCTTGCCAGAGGAGGGACAAACAAAAGCATTGGTTACCTGGAATCATAGAATCCTAGAATCCTAGAGTTGGAAGAGACCTCCTGGGCCATCCAGTCCAACCCCATTCTGCCAAGAAGCAGGAATATTGCATTCAAATCACCCCTGACAGATGGCCATCCAGCCTCTGTTTCAAAGCCTCCAAGGAAGGAGCCTCTACCACACTTTGAGGGAGAGAGTTCCACTGCTGAACAGCTCTCATAGAATCCTAGAGTTGGAAGAGACCTCATGGGCCATCCAGTCCAACCCCATTCTGCCAAGAAGCAGGAATATTGCATTCAAATCACCCCTGACAGATGGCCATCCAGCCTCTGTTTCAAAGCCTCCAAGGAAGGAGCCTCTACCACACTTTGAGGGAGAGAGTTCCACTGCTGAACAGCTCTCATAGAATCCTAGAGTTGGAAGAGACCTCCTGGGCCATCCAGTCCAACCCCATTCTGCCAAGAAGCAGGAATATTGCATTCAAATCACCCCTGACAGATGGCCATCCAGCCTCTGTTTCAAAGCCTCCAAGGAAGGAGCCTCTACCACACTTTGAGGGAGAGAGTTCCACTGCTGAACAGCTCTCATAGAATCCTAGAGTTGGAAGAGACCTCCTGGGCCATCCAGTCCAACCCCATTCTGCCAAGAAGCAGGAATATTGCATTCAAATCACCCCTGACAGATGGCCATCCAGCCTCTGTTTCAAAGCCTCCAAGGAAGGAGCCTCTACCACACTTTGAGGGAGAGAGTTCCACTGCTGAACAGCTCTCATAGAATCCTAGAGTTGGAAGAGACCTCCTGGGCCATCCAGTCCAACCCCATTCTGCCAAGAAGCAGGAATATTGCATTCAAATCACCCCTGACAGATGGCCATCCAGCCTCTGTTTCAAAGCCTCCAAGGAAGGAGCCTCCACCACACTCCCTCCAGGGCAGAGAGTTCCACTGCTGAACGGCTCTCACAGTCAGGAAGTTCTTCCTCGAGTTCAGATGGAATCTCTTCTCTTGTAGTTTGAAGGGAGAGAGGAAAGTGAAAGAGAGGTCCTCCCTTTTAAAATAGCCCTTGGAAACTAGGCATCCCAGGGATCCCTTGCCCTGAAATGCAAAGTCCTCCAGCAACCAGCCAGCCTTGAAGGAAAGGGCCCAGAGGCTGCTTGCTGGCTTTCACTTTCTGGTTCCTGGCATGAGAAGGCCCTCCTGAGCCCAAAGAATTGTCTTTCTATTTCAGTGTTTCTCAGCCTTCCTAATGCTGTGACCCCTTC
Source organism: Anolis sagrei (assembly GCF_037176765.1). Taxonomy (NCBI): domain Eukaryota; kingdom Metazoa; phylum Chordata; class Lepidosauria; order Squamata; family Anolidae; genus Anolis; species Anolis sagrei. Next base: position 3,126,154 of record NC_090021.1, on the reverse strand, counting down.
ACACAGTTCCTCGTGTTGTGGTGACCCCCAACCATCACATTATTCTCGTTGTTGCTTCACAACTGTCATTTTGCTACTGTTATGAATTGCCATGTCAATGTATTGTCAAAGGCTTTCATGGCCGGAATCACTGAGCTGTTGTAGGTTTTTTCGGGCTATATGGCTATAGTCTAGAGCAGTGTTTCTCAACCTGGGGGTCAGGACCCCTGAGGGGGTCGTGAGAGGGTGTCAAAGGGGTCGCCAAAGACCATCAGAAAACACAGTATTTTCTGATGGTCATGGGGATTCCATGTGGGAAGTTTGACCCAATTCTATTGCTGGTCGAGTTCAGAATGCTCTTTGATTGTAGATGAACTATAAATCCCAACAACTACAACTCCCAAATGTCAAGGTCTATTTTCCCCCAGACTCCACCAGTGTTCACATTTGGGCATTTTGAGTATTCATGCCAAGTTTGGTCCTGATCCATCATTGCATGAATCCACAGCACTCCTCTGGATATAGGTGAACTACAACTCCCAAACTCAAGGTCAATGCCCAGTGTTTTCTGTTGCTCATGGGAGTTCTGTGTGCCAAGTTCAGTTTAAATCAATCGCTGGTGGAGTTCAGAATGCTCTTTGATTATAGGTGAACTATAAATCCCAGCAACTACAACTCCCAAATTACAAAATCAATCCTCTCCCCCCCCCCCCCCAACCCCACTAGCATTCACATTTGGGCATATTGGATATTTGTCCTCAATTTGGTCCAGTGAATGAAAATACATCCTGCATATCTGATATTTACATTATGATTTATAACAGTAGTAAAATGACAGGTATCAAGTAGCAACAAAACGATATTATGGTTGGGGGTCACCACAACATATGGAACTGCATTAAGGGGTCACAGCATTAGCAAGGTTGAGAACCACTGGTCTAGAGGCATTCTCTCCTGACGTTTCGCCTGCATCTATGGCAAGCATCCTCAGAGATAGTGAAGTCTGTTGGAACTAGGAAAATGCAACAGACCTCACAACCTCTGAGGATGCTTATTTGTTTATTTATTTATTTGCAGCTTTTCTATTCCGCCCTTCTCCTCACCCTGCAGGGGACTCAGGGTGGATTACAGTGTCCACATATATGGCAAACATTCAATGCCAATTTTGGACATACAACAGAGGCTATTTTACTTTTTTCTGGCTGCCAGGGGAGCTGTCGCTTTTATCGTCCATCTGCAATGCCGATGAAACACTTCCGCATTCCCCGCATGCTTCTCCTGCTGGAATGCTTTGCTGGAGTCTTCTTTATGGCCTCATAAATTAGTTAATTTAGCCTCCCCACACTTTATGGTAGTAACTAATTTTCCTACTTGACGGATGCAACTGTCTTTCGGGTTGCAAAGGTCGACAACAGGCTACACACAATTGATTGGAAACCCACTCCAACCTGGGCTAGCTTTGAACTCATGAACTTTTGGTCAGAGTGATCTTAATGCAGCTGACACTCAGCCAGCTGCACCACAATCCTGCCTGCATCTATGCTTCCCATAGATCAGCATTTCTCAACCTGGGGGTCGGGACCCCTGGAGGAGTCGCAAGAGACTGTCAGAGGGGTCACCAAAGCCCATCAGAAAACACAGTATATTCTGTTGGTGATGGGGATTTTGTGTGAGAAGTTCAGCCCAATTCTATTGTTGGTGAGGTTCAGAATGCTCCTTGATTGTAGGTGAACTATAAATCCCAGCAACTACAACTCCCAAATGTCAAAGTTTATTTTTCCCCAAACTCCACCAGTGTCCGCATTTGGGCACGTTAAGTATTTGTGCCAGGTTTGGCCCATATCCATCATTGTTTGAGTCCACAGTGCTCTCTGGATGTAGGTGAACTACAACTCCAAAACCCAAGATCAGTGCCTACCAAACCCTTCCAGTATTTTCTGTGGGTCATGGGAATTCTGTGTGTCAAGTTTAGTTCAATTCCATCATTGGTGGAGTTGAGAATGCTCTTTGATTGTAGGTGAACTATAAATCCCAGAACTACAACTCCCAAATGTCAAAAACAATCCCCCCCCCCTAACTCCACCAGTATTCAAATTTGGGTGTATTGTGTATTTGGGCCAAATTTTGTCCAGTGAATGAAAATATATCAGATATTTACATTATGATTCATAACAATAGTAAAATTACAGTTATGTATTAGCAACAAAAATAATTTTATTGTTGGGGGTCACCACAACATGAGGAACTGTATTAAGGGGGTTGCGGCATTAGGAAGTTTGAGAATCACTGCCATAGATGCAGGCAAAACGTCAGGAGAGAATGCCTCTAGACCAGTGATGGGCAACCTTTTGAGCTTGGTGTGTCAAAATTTGCCAAAAACCTGAGCATAACTTGAGTGGGGTGTCAATTTTGAGAAAAAAACAACATAATTTTGCAATATTTATAGTTTAAGTAAGAAGAATGTCTATTCCATGCTGAGTTATGGAGTGAACAATGCTCAAACGTGCAAATGTTAAATTTGTAGAGCCTTTTACAAATTTAAGGATGGAATTAGATTGGCTCTTATAAGGTGTACTTCTCGGTATGCATGTGGCCACGTGTCATCAAAAATAGCCATGCGTGTCAGTGCTGACACGCGTGCCATAGGTTCACCATCATGGCTCTAGACCATGGCCATATAGCCCAAAAAACCCTACAACAACCCTGCCATGTAAATAGCTGATATGCAGGATGTATTTCCATTCACTGGACCAAAGTTTGGCACAAATAACCGATACACCCAAATTTGAATACTAGTGGGGCTGAGCAGGGGGTTGACTTTGTCAATTGGGAGTTGTAGTTGCTGGGATTTATAGGAACTCACATGACCAACAGAAAATACTGGAAGGGTTTGGTGGGCATTGACCTTGAGTTTGGGAGCTGTAGTTCAGCTACATCCAGAGAGCACTGTGGACTCAAACAATGATGGATCTGGACCAAACTTGGCACAAATATTCCATATGCCCAAATATGAACACAGATTGAGCTTGGGGGAAATAGACCTTGACATTTGGGATTTGTAGTTTTGTGCATGCATTGTACTGGTTTTTTTGTTTTTGTTTTGCTTTTTAAGTCTCTTCTGCTGTGTTTTTCAGTGCTTTTATGAGTGATGGTCACTCATTGGCCTGATAGGTGTGTTGTGTCCAAATTTGGTGACAATTCGTCCAGTGGTTTTTGAGTTCTGTTAATCCCACAAACAAACATATTTTTTATTTATATAGACTAGCAGTCCCCTGCCACGCGTTGCTGTGGCCCACATGGGGGTTCGGTGTGGGAGGTTTGGCCCAATTCTATCGTTGGTGGGATTCAGAATGCTCGGTGATTGTAGGTGAACTATAAATCCCAGCAGCTACAACTCCCGAGTGTCAAGATTCTATTTTCCCCAAACTCTACCAGTGTTCACATTTGGACATATTGTGTATTTTGTAGAGTTTGGTCCAGATCCATTATTGTTTGAGTCCACAGTGATCTCTGGATGTAGGGCACCTTGGGACGTGTAGTTCGCCGGGGGTGAGGGAGCAGACCTCCCCCCCCCAGGGTCCCTTCTACGCGGATTATTAATCAGAGGTTTATATTATACTAGCTGTCCCCTGCCACGCGTTGCTGTGGCCCACATGGAGGTTCTGTGTGGGAGGTTTGGCCCAATTCTATCGTTGGTGCGGTTCAGAATGCTCTGTGATTGTAGGTGAACTACAACTCCCAAATGTCAAGATTCTATTTTCCCCAAACTCCAGCAGTGTCCACATTTGGGCGTATTGAGTGTTCGTGTAGAGTTTGGTCCAGATCCATCACTGTTTGAGTCCACAGTGATCTCTGGATGTAAATGAACTACAACTCCCAAACTCAAGGTCAATGCTCACCAAACCCTTCTAGTGTTTTCTCTTGGTCATGGGAGTCCTGTGTGCCACATTAGGTTCGATTCTATCGTTGGTGGAGTTCAGAATGCTCTTTGATTGTAGGTGAACAATAAATTCCATCAACTACAACTTCCAATGAAAAAAAATCAATTTTTTGGAGTGATGGTCACTCCTTGGGTCAGTAAGTGTCTTGTGGCCAAATTTGCTGACAATTTTGTCCAGTGGTTTCTGAGTTCTGTTAATCCCACAAACGAACATTACATTTTTATTTATATAGATTATTGTTATTATTATTTTGTTTGTAACTCTGGGACTGCCTGTACTCGTCCAGCCTGAAAACCGATGCACTTGTCCTCCTTTGCAGGTGGTGGGTGTTGCGCATCTATGTGTGCGGCTGTGGCGTTTGCTGTTTTGTCGAAGGAAGCCTGAAAACCTGCTCCTGGGAGGATCTCAAAATTGGGAGAAGCAAAGATGCTGGTTGTCGTCGTGGTTGTGGTCATGGATTGAAGCAGGTGAGCAGAACAACACCAGAATGGCTGGAAGGGAATGAGATGTGGGGTGGGTGGGTGGTTGGGATTCAGCCACATCCTGCCCAAATCTCTAGTCCTCATCAAGGAAATAGATAGGTGGCAAACCGGATTAGATGAGGGAAGCCCTTCCCCAGAGGTGGCCCTAGGTAATTTTCAAAGGTAAGCAAACAGTATTTTGCCCCCCCCCCCCAACCAATCATTGATATATATTTTCTGTTTGTCATGGGAGTTCTGTGTGCCATATTTGGTTCAATTCCATCATTGGTGGAGTTCAGAATTCTCTTTGATTGTAGGTGAACTATACATCCCAGTAACTACACTTGCCGCACTTGCTCCCTTGCCTGGCCCGCTTTGGGTCCGGAGGCGTGCCTGAAGATCCCGGCGTGTGCACCAAAAGTCACCTCTTCTCCTGACTTTCTCCTCAGCCATTGGGACCGAGAGAGAGAGAGAGAGAGAGAGAGAGAGAGAGGTGGAGATGCCCACCTTTACTGAAGGTAGGTGCAAAAACAAAGGAGGGAGCGGAGGTGGGAGATACCTCCAGCCAGAGGGGCTCTCTCTCTCTCTCTCTCTCTCTCTCTCTCTCTCTCTCTCTCTTGGTCCCAATGGCTGAAGAGAAAGTCAGGAGAAGAAGCGAATTTTGGTGCGCACGCTGGGGTCTTCAGACACGCCTGCTCGCGCACCCGGTGGCTGGGTGGAGCAGAAACGAGAGGGGCTAGGCGAGGCTCAAGGGCCCGGCCCCTTTGGGAAGAGGATCGCCCGGCAGCGAGGCAAGAAAGCCAAGGCTCCCCCCAGACTGCTAGGGCTGTTGTGAGCTGAGGGGGCGCTCCTCAAGTGGCGGTCGAGGGGCATTTACAGAGGCACCTCTGCACCCCTGGCAAAAAAAAAGTGTTCTGCGACCGCTTACTTCGCGTAATGGACGAGCCGCCCCTGCCCTTCCCCGTCACCCTGTTGTCTTTCTCACTCTCTATGTCCTGCTCCCATCTCATTGATGATGACACAGGTTGAGGCCCCTTCTACACTGCCATATCAAATCCAGGTTATCGGCTTTGTAGTGGATTATATGGTAGTGTAGACTCAGATAATCCAGTTCAAAGCAAATAATTTGGAATATCTGCCTTGATATTCTGGATTATATGGCAAGTATAGAAGGGTGCGTTGTCTTTGTCTGAGAGTTGAATGCAGAATGAAGTATTTAAGTGGGTTGTTGTAGGTTTTTTCGGGCTATATGGCCATGGTCTAGAGGCATTCTCTCCTTACATTTTGCCTGCATTTATAGCAAGCATCCTCAGAGGTAGTGAGGTCACTACCTCTGAGGATGCTTGCCATAGATGCAGGCGAAATGTCAGGAGAGAATGCCTCTAGACCATGGCCATATAGCCCAAAAAAACCTACAACAACCCAGTGATTCCGGCCATGAAAGCCTTCGACAATACATTGAAGTATTTAAGTCTTTCCGTTTTATTTGATCTTGGGCCTCCATCTATACTACCATACAGAATCCAGATTATCTGCTTTAAACTGGATTAAATGGCTGTGTAGACTCAATCCCCTTCTACACTGACAGATAATTCAGATTATCAAATCAGATAATCGTGGCACAGTGGGTTAAACCCTTGTGCCAGCAGGACTGAAGACCAACAGATTGCAGATTCGAATCCGGGGAGAGTGCGGATGAGCTCCCTCTGTCAGCTCCAGCTCCCCATGCAGGGAAATCAGAGAAGCCTCCAATAAGGATGGTAAAGCATCAAAATATCCAGGTGTCCCCTGGGCAACATCCTTGCAGACGGCCAATTCTCTCACACCAGAAGTGACTTGTAGTTTCTCAGTTGCTCCTGACATGGGGAAAAATCCATATTATCTGGTTTGACTGGATTATATGAGCCTACACTGCCATATAGACATGATTATCAAAGCAATAGTTATCTCTCCATGGAATCCTGGGAGTTGTAGTTTTGGGAGATGCTGTGGATGCATCTGCGCCAGGCCTTGTGACCCTCCAGGTGTTTTGGACTTTAGCTCCCAGGGTTCTTGGACATTGTCCATGCTGGCAATAGGGGATTCTGGGAGTCGGAGTCCCAAATACCTGTAGGACCACAGGTTATACAGGTCTGATCAATACTGATAACAAATGAAGTGTGACCCCACTTGAACTGCCCTGACTCCATGCAATGGGATTCTGGGAGTTGTAGTTTTGCAAGGTCTTTAGTTTTCTTTGCCATTGGAAATGCAGTCTCCTTTTCCTGCTGCCTTCCCACTTCTAAAGCATTGTGCCTTCTCAAGGGAGTCTTCTTAGTTAGGTCATCCTGGCTTCTGTAGTCTCCAGTGGTGCATCTACACTGTAATATTAATGCAGTTTTGACCCCACTTGAACCACCCTGGCTCAATAGTGTGGGATCCTGGGAGTTGTCATCTTTATCAGAGAAGGCTCAAGACCTTGCAGAACTACAGCTCCCAGGATTCCGCAACATTGAGCTGTGGCCATCAAAGTTGTGTCAGACTTCATTAATTCTGTAATGTGAATGCACCCCAAAAGAGTGTCGACCCTCCTCTTCTCTTCTCTTCTCTTCTCTTCTCCAGAGCTCCCCATCCGGGTCCGTGTCACAGGGCAGACCGGTGACTGCGAGCACCAGTTCTTAAAGAAGGTCTCCGATTGCGTTTCCCAGGACTTGATCCGTCTCAAGAAGGGTGACTCCTCTGCTCCCTTCCGATGGTCTTCTGCCCGGTGGTTTCTCGGGTGGGCACCGACATGCAGAACGCACTGGAGGGTCTCCATGGTAAGTCCAGTGCGGCTAAGCAAAACCTCTCTCCATTTTCCTCCCACATTTCCTCTTGGGATCAGTAACTGGGCACATTGGCATTGGGAGGGCGCAAAGACGAGGCAGAGAAACAGACTTGGGATGTTTGGAGCAAATGTGCCGCAAAGAATGTGATAAGGTTTGACCCGGGATACAGTGGGATTCTGCCCGGCCAATCCTGCTGTGGCCAATAGGAAGCAGTCAAGGTGTGACATTTGGGCACTAAAAGTGAGATAGGCCTCCCTCTCTCCCTTCCTTCTTTCCTCCCTCCCTCATTTTTTTCCTTCCTTCCTTCCTTTGTTCCTCCCTCCCTCCCTCCCTCCCTCCCACCCTCCTTTCCTTCCTTCCTGCCCTGCCTGCTTCTTTCTTTCTTTCTTTCTTTCTTTCTTTCTTTCTTTCTTTCTTTCTTTCTTTCTTTCTTTCTTTCTCCCTTCCCTTCCCTTCCCTTCCCTTCCCTTCCCTTTCCCTTCCCTTCCCTTCCCTTCCCTTCCTTCCCTTCCCTTCCCTTCCCTTCCCTTCCCCTTCCTTCCCTTCCCTTCCCTCCCTCCTCCTCCCTCCCCCCTCCCTCTCTTCCTTCCTTCCTTCCTTCTTTCTTCCCTCCCTCCCTCCCCTCCTTCTTTCCTTCCTCCCTTCCTTCCTTCCCTCCCTTTCTTCCTCCCTTCCTTCCTCCCTTCCTTCCTTCCTTCTTTCTTTCCTCCCTCCCCTCCTTCTTTCCTTCCTTCCTTCCTTCCTTCCTTCCTTCCTTCCTTCCTCCCTCCCCCCCTCCCTCCTCCCGCCTCCCTCCCTCCCTCCCTTCCTTCCTTCCTTCCTTCTTTCTTTCTTCCTCCCTCCCTCCCCTCCTTCTTTCCTTCCTTCCTCCCTCCCTTCCTTCCCTCCTTTCTTTCTTCCTTTCTTTCTTCCTTCCCTCCTTCCTTCCTTTCTTCCTTTCTCCTCCCTCCCTTCCTCCCTCCCTCCCTCCCTGCCTTCCTCCCTCCCCTCCTCCCTCCCTCCCTTCCTTCCTACCTTCCTTCCTTCCTTCCCTTCCTCCCTCCCTCCCCTCCTTCTTTCCTTCCTTCCTTCCTTCCTTCCTTCCTCCCTTCCTCCCTTCCTCCCTTCCTCCCTCCCCTCCTTTCCTTCTTTCCTTCCTTCCTTCCTTCCTTCCTTCCTTCCTTCCTTCCTTCCTTCCCTCCCTCCCTCCCTCCCTCCCTCCCTTCCTTCCCTCCCCTCCTTCCTTCCTTCCTTCTTTCTTTCTTTCTTTCTTTCTTTCTTTCTTTCTTTCTTTCCTCCTTCCCTCCTTCTTTCCTTCTTCCTTCTTTCCTTCCTCCCTCCCTTCCTCCTCTCCCTCCCTCCCTCCCTCCCTCCCTCCCTCCTTCCTCCCTCCCTCCCCTCCCTTCCCCCTCCCTCCCTCCTACTTTCCTTCCTTCCTCCCTCCCTCCCCTCCTTCTTTCCTTCCTTCTTCCTTCCTTCCTCCCTTCCCTCCTTCTTTCCTTCTTTCCTTCCTCCCTTCCTTCCTTCCTTCCTTCCCTCCCTCCCTCCCTCCCTCCTCCCTCCCTCCCTCCCTTCCTTCCTTCCCTCCCTCCCATCCTCCCTCCCTTCCTTCCCTCCCCTCCTTCCCTCCTTCCTTCTTTCTTTCTTTCTTTCTTTCTTTCTTTCTTTCTTTCTTTCCTCCTTCCCTCCTTCTTTCCTCCCTCTCCTCCTCCCCTTCTTTCCTTCTTTCCTTCTTTCCTTCCTCCCTCCCTCCCTCCCCTCTTTCTTTCCTTCCTCCCTCCATTCCTTCCTTCCTCCCTCCCTCCCTCCATTCACTGTACCTTAAACAAAGCTTCACTAAGATTGGTGGCTGTTTGGAAGTCCTAGGAAAGGTTTCCTCCCCAACCCCTTCATGGCCTGCCTTGTGCATCTCCTTCCAGGTGAGTCCAGGGCCATCTTGGTGATGCTGCACCACATGCCCAAGGAGAGCAACCGCTTTGTGGACACCAAGCAGCAGGCATCTCACCCAGCCGTGGTGCGCACCGTCCACACTCGCTACACGCTCGAAGACGGCCTCTACCCCCTGCCAGGTGAACAAGGAGGCTGTGGAGGATGTGGCCCAAATCTTCAGAAACGATTGCAAAGGGGTGAGGAGGATTCGGCGATCCCCTGGCATGCTTCCTGCGCTATGTGTTCTGGAGTACAATCGCATAGCGATAGCTGTCACGAGTGGCATTGTCACGAGAGTAGCAAGGTACATAGGATATGGAGGAGGAGAAGGAGTAGGAGGAGGAGGAGGCGGCAACGGCAGCAGCGGAGGAAGCGAATATTAAATACTAAAATTCTTACTACAGTTTGCTCTTGCTATCCACAAATTCTGCCATCCGTGGCTTCAAATATTTCAAATAAAAAGCAAGCCTTGATTTTGCCACGTCTGTGTACGTTGCCACTTTATATTGCATTGTCTATAATGGGACTCAAGTCTCTGCGTATTTGGGCATCCTCTGGAGCCCTGGAACCAAACTACAGCAGGTAATAGGGCCTGTGGTGTATCTAAGGCAGTGTTTCTCAACCTGGGGGTCGGGACCCCTGGGGGGGTCACAAGGGGGGTCAGAGGGGTCACCAAAGACCATCAGAAAACACAGTACTTTCTATTGTCGAAGGCTTTCATGGCTGGAATCACTAGGTTCTTGTGGGTTTTTTCGGGCTATAGGACCATGTTCTAGAGGCATTCCTCCTGACGTTTCGCCTGCATCTATGGCAAGCATCCTCAGAGGTAGTGAGGTCTGTTGGAAGTAGGAAAAATGGGTTTATATATCTGTGGAATGGCTGGGGTGGGGCAAGGAGCTCTTCCCTGCTGCAGTTAGGTGTGAATGTTTAGCTGATCACCTTCATTAGCATTTGAAGGCCTGCCTGAGCCTGGGAAAATCTGTTGCTGGGAGGTGTTAATCTATGCCTGGTTTTTTCCTCTCTGTTGTTCAGCTAAACATTCACACCTAACTGCAGCAGGGAAGAGTTGGACATCATCCGCGTACAGGTGACACCGCACCCCGAAACTCGGGATAGTCTGCACTGAGCTCTCACTCCACTGTAGATCAGGGCCACTGTTTTACTCTGCCGTTGCACAGAATGGGATTGGAGCATCCACGGATTTGGTTATTTATGGAAGCTCTCACAACTAAACTGCAGCAGATACAGAGACCCAAGTGATGCATCAGGAGGGAATGAAGGAGACCCACCTGGCCAGGTGTGTTCTTACTTGCCTGGGATCTCTGCCCATCCATAGACCCATTGCATATTTGAGGGATTGTACCTTAGGGACCGTACCTTAGGGATCGTACCTTAGGGACCGCCTCTCCTCCCATCATCGGAGGTCGTAACGACCAGCCCAACGCAACTTACTCCATATACCAGGTCCTAGAGAAGTGCACTTGGAAAGGACCAGGCGCAGGTGGGCTTTCTCTCTTTCTGCCCCTGCTTTGTGGAATTCCTTGCCGCCCTACATGAGAGCCATGCGTGACTTAGGACCTTTTACTCTCGCACTTAAGACCTGGCTTTTTACTAGAGCATTCGATCTCTGTTAATTTTTAATTTCTGTATGTATGTATTTTATCTTTTACAATTTAGCTGTAAATCGCCTGGAGCATTCTCGGATGGAGGGCAATTAATAAGTAATTAAATATGATGATGATGATGATTGTGGTACCTAATTTTCCTACTTGACAGATGCAACTGTCTTTCGGGTTGCAGAGGTCGACAACAGGCTACACAATTATTGGTTGGAAACCCACTCCAACCCGGGCTGGCTTCGAACTCATGACCTTTTGGTCAGAGTGATCTTGATTAGACCAGACCTGGAATCACACTGTGTCCAATTCGGGCACCACAACTGAAGAGAGATGTTGACTCTAAGCTGGAATGTGTCCAGAGGAGGGCGACTAAAATGATCAAGTCTGGAGAACAAGCCCTATGAGGAGCGGCTTAGGGAACTGGGCATGTTTAGTCTACAGAAAAGAAGGCTGAGAGGAGACATGATAGCCATGTATTAATATGTGAGGGGAAGTCATAGGGAGGAGGGAGCAGGCTTCCTTTCTGCTGCCCTGGAGACCAGGATGCAATGGAACAATGGCTTCAAACTACAGGAAAGGAGATTCCATCTGAACATGAGGAAGAACTTCCTGACTGTGAGTGCTGTTCAACAGTGGAACTCTCTGCCCTGGAGTGTGGAGGAGGCTCCTTCTATGGAGGCTTTTAAACAGAGGCTGGATGGCCATCTGTCAGGGGTGCTTTGAATGTGATTGTCCTGCTTCTTGGCAGAATGGGGTTGGACTGGATGGCCCATGAGGTCTCTTCCAACTCTAGGATTCTATACAATCCATTTTAAAGCAAACCAAAGCCCTCAGTGGCGCAGTGGGTTGAACCCTTGTGCTGGCAGGACTGAAGACCGACAGATCGCAGGTTCGAATCCGGGAAGAGGTGGATGAGCTTCCTCTACCAGCTCCAGCTCCTCATGCAGGGACATGAGAGAAGCCTCCCACAAGGATGATAAAATATCAAATCATCCGGGTGCCCACTGGGCAACGTCCTTGCAGACGGCCAATTCTCTCACACCAGAAGCGACTTGCAGTTTCTCAAGTCTCTCCTGACACGACAAAAAAAATTGAAGCACATCATCTAGATTTTATATAGAAGTGTCGATAGGGTCTCAGACTGGGGCCCCTTTCACACAGCTGAATAAGATCCCACATTATCTGCTTTGAGCTGGAATATATGACAGTGTAGACTCAAGACAACCCAGTTCGAAGCAGATATTCTGCCTTGATATTCTGGGTTATATGACTCTGTGGAAGAGGATTAAGTGCCCTTCCACGCAGGCATATAACCCAGAATATCCAGGCAGACAATTCACAGTATCTGCTTTGAACTGGGTTATCTGAGTCCACACTGCCATATAATCCAGTTCAATGTGGATTTTATACAGCTGTGTGGAAGGGGCCTACGACAGAAGGAAAGGGAGAAATGAAGGATGTATTGTCGAAGGCTTTCATGGCCAGAATCACTGGGTTGTTGTAGGTTTTTTATGGCCATGTTCTAGAGGCATTTTCTCCTGACGTTTCGCCTACATCTATGGCAAGCATCCTCAGAGGTAGTGAGGTCTGTTGGAACTAGGAAAAGGGTTTATATATCTGTGGAATGACCGGGGTTGGACAAAGGACTCTTGTCTGCTGGAGCTAAGTGTGAATGTTTCAACTGATCACCTTGATTAGCATTTGATGGCCTGGCAGTGCCTGGAGCAATCTTTTGTTGAGAGGTAATTAGATGTCCTTGTTTGTTTCCTCTCTGTTGTTGTGCTGTTCTAATTTTAGAGTTTTTTAATACTGGTAGCCAGATTTTGTCTAATTGCCTCCATGTTTTTAATGGCAGCTTCCAGGTCTGTCCTTCCCTCTCCTCCGCACTCTCTCGCAAAACACCAACACAGAACACATTTCAAGCACATTGGGCCTAGAATATTTTATTTCAAATTTTGGATCCGTAAAGACCCAGCAGCAAAAATAGGGCAGGCGGTGTAGGTTCAGTGTGTAAACTACAAAATGCAGGAAAACGGGGCTTTTGGGGGCGAGGCTCCAGCACGGGGCTACGACGAGAGCTTCGAGGCAAGAAGGTCGGAACGGCCAGAGGTGTTGTTATGGCTTCTCGGTCTCTCCTCGTTGTGGTCCAGGAATAGCAGCTACTCCCTGTTGGAAAGAAAGGGATGGAGTTAGAACTGTTCCCAGAAAGACAAAGGAAGACAGCAGAGTTGGAAGTGTTGTGCAGCAAGCAGATCTTAGCCACGTCCCATGCACAAGACACACAGACAAGAATAGGGATGAACAGAAAAATCATAGAATCATAGAATCAAAGAGTTGGAAGAGACCTCCTGGGCCATCCAGTCCAACCCCATTCTGCCAAGAAGCAGGAATATTGCATTCAAATCACCCCTGACAAATGGCCATCCAGCCTCTGCTTAAAAGCTTCCAAAGAAGGAGCCTCCACCACACTCCAGGGCAGAGAGTTCCACTGCTGAACGGCTCTCACAGTCAGGAAGTTCTTCCTCATGTTCAGATGGAATCTCCTCTCTTGTAGTTTGAAGCCATTGTTCCCTTGCGTCCTAGTCTCCAGGGAAGCAGAAAACAAGCTTGCTCCCTCCTCCTCCCTGTGGCTTCCTCTCACATATTTATACATGGCTATCATATCTCCTCTCAGCCTTCTCTTCTTCAGGCTAAACATGCCCAGTTCCCTAAGCCGCTCCTCATAGGGCTTGTTCTCCAGACCCTTGATCATTTTAGTTGCCCTCCTCTGGACACATTCCAGCTTGTCAATATCTCTCTTGAATTGTGGTGCCCAGAACTGGACACAATATTCCAGGTGTGGTCTAACCAAAGCAGAATAGAGGGGTAGCATTACTTCCTTAGATCTAGACACTCTGCTCCTCTTGATGCAGGCCAAAATCCCATTGGCTTTTTTTGCCGCCACATGACATTCCTGGCTCATGTTTAACTTGTTGTCCACGAGGACTCCAAGATCTTTTTCACACGTACTGCTCTCGAGCCAGGCATTGTCCCCCATTCTGTCTCTTTGCATTTCATTTTTTCTGCCAAAGTGGAGTATCTTGCATTTGTCACTGTTGAACAAATCTTTACTCTTAATTGCAGAGATGAAATGCAAAGTTGCATACAAAAACAAACAGTGCAAGAAACTTACATAGTCTTTGTAAGTAACACAAAATAAGGCCTCTTCATCTTCAGTCAAATGAGGGGTGATTTGAATGCAATATTCCTGCTTCTTGGCAGAATGGGGTTGGACTGGATGGCCCATGAGGTCCCTTCCAACTCTTTGATTCTATGATTCTATGATTCTAGGGGCAAAACATAAACCTTGAGCAAATGGCTATTCCACCATAGAATCCTAGAGTTGGAAGAGACCTCCTGGGCTATCATCCAGTCCAACCCCATTCTGCCAAGAAGCAAGAATATTGCATTCAAATCACCTCCAACAGATGGCCATCCAGCCTCTGGCCCGGCCATAGGTTTTAAAACGTTTGTGTGTTATTGCCTATATGTGAGTTATATTCACTGTATTGATTTATTTGCTTACTGTTTTGTTGTTTTATTGATGTGTTGTTGGGCTTGGCCTCATGTAAGCCACCCCGAGTCCCAATTGGGGAGATGGTGGCGGGGTATAAATAAAGTATTATTATTATTATTATTATTATTATTATTATTATTACGTCCCCTCTCATCCTTCTCTTCTTCAGGCTAAACATGCCCAGCTCTTTAAGCTGCTCCTCATAGGGCTTGTTCTCCAGACCCTTGATCATTTGAGTCGCCCTCCTCTGGACACATTCCAGCTTAGAGTCAATATCTCTCTTGAATTGTGGTGCCCAGAATTGGACACAATATTCCAGGTGTGGTCTAACCAAAGCAGAATAGTGCATAGAGTCATAGAGTCAAAGAGTTGGAAGAGACCTGATGAGCCATCCAGTCCAACCCCATTCCGCCAAGAAGTAGGAATATTGCATTCAAATCACCCCTGACAGATGGCCATCCAGCCTCTGTTTAAAAGCTTCCAAAGAAGGAGCCTCCACCACACTCCCTCCGGGGCAGAGAGTTCCACTGCTGAACGGCTTTCACAGTCAGGAAGTTCTTTCTCATGTTCAGATGGAATTTTCTTTCTTGTAAAGTTTGAAGCCATGGCTCCCTTGCGTCCTAGTCTCCAGGGAAGCAAAAAACAAGCTTGCTCCCTCCTCCCTATTACTTCCTCTCACATATTTATACATAGCTATCATATCTCCTCTCAGCCTCCTCCTCTTCAAGCTAAACATGCCCAGCTCCTTAAGCCGCTCCTCATAGGGCTTGTTCTCCAGATCCTTGGATCATTTTAGTCGCCCTCCTCTGGACACATTCCATAGCCTTCTTTAGAGCAGCATAACAGCTTCTCTCCAACCTGCTTCTCAGAGAATAGATCTCCTCAGAGAAAAAGCTGTCCAGAACTGTATTCTAAAAACCCATATAGTTATTCCCTGTCAGGTGTGGTCCAAGATTGCTGGTTGACCTACATTACCAGCTGCACATCATAATTGAGTCGCCGATAAGCTGAGAAAGGCGGTGTACAAACATAGTAAATTAAAATAAATAAATAATTACCATCATAAGGTTTTCTTCAACACACACACACTTGACCCTGCTACAACTTACTGTAACAGGAAGGGACCTCCAAAGTCCATCCAGAGTGGCCCCCTTCTGCCAGGCAGGAAGACCGACTACAAGTACTTTCAATGGCTGGCCATCCAGCCTCTGCTTAAAAACCCAGGACTGGACACAAAGAGGTCTGGCCAACACAAAACAGAGCCGGACTATGACTTCACTTGATGAACCCTATGTGCAATCCATGGTTCTAAAGTACTCACAAAACTAAAGTTCTGGTGGTGAAAACTAGGGGGCGCTGGTGCTTTGCTTTACAGTGTTGCTAAAGTTCTGGTGGTGAAAATTTCAGAACTCTAACACAACTTTCAAAATTTCATTATTATTTCATTATTGGAGATTTTTACGACATAACCTATTAGGAACTGCCATTTATAACGAAATTTTGGAAGTTGTTTTAGAGTTCTGAAATTTTCACCACCAGAACTTTAGCAACACTGTAAAAGCAAAGCACCAGCGCCCCCTAGTTTTCACCACCAGGACTCTGGTTGCTTCTGGATCGAGAGAATCAGCCGTCTATGAAGACGTTGCCCAGAGGACGCCGGATATCTTGCAATCCTGCGAGGAGGCTTCTCTCATGTCCCCCAGAGACATCCCCAGCTCATCCCCTGTTTGGGTATCAGCCAGCACGCCAATGACTTAAATCTAGAAATAGTTTTCTAAGATCTACAGAGACACTCTGGAACACCTCAGCAAGCGAGAGTCCAAAAGTGGCAGGCTCAAACCCAGAACCTTAACCAATGGCTGATACCAAATGAGAGACTTCCCCCTGGGCACACAGAAGACTGGGCGACTTGGAAGGCGCTGAGCAGACTGCGCTCTGGTACCACAAGATGCAGAGCCAACCTTCAGAAATGGGGCTACAAAGTGGAATCCTCGACATGCGAGTGTGGAGAGGAGCAAACCACTGACCACCTGTTGCAATGCAACCTGAGCCCTGCCACATGCACCATGGAGGACCTTCTTGCAGCAACACCAGAAGCACTCCAAGTGGCCAGATACTGGTCAAAGGACAGTTAATCAGCTACCAAACTCACAAATTTTGTAATCTGCTTGTTTGCTTTGTTCTGTTAGAAATGTAATATAATTTGACTGGTTGTTCTGACACAACAAATAAAATAAACCACCAGGACTTTAGTTTTGTAAGTACTTTAGAACCATGGATTGCACATGCCTACTGGATAGCCCCATTGGCCCGGAGTCTTTTGATCCCGCTTACACTTCATTGTCCTTGAATCCGCGCAGGACCTCCCCGGCCACCAGCTCCATGAAGCGAGGGTCTTCCAGAGGCACATCTCCAGGGACGCTCACGGTCTGAGGCTCCGAGTCAAACACCTGGAGGGTCACCTGAGTGTCGGCCAGTTCAGAAGGGCCCTCTGGTGTGGCAGGTTTGGAGATCACCTGGGAAAAGAGAAAGAAGGAAATGCAAAACACATCCAGGCACTGCCTCTCCTACATGTGGCGAACATGTGAAAAAGCAAAACCAGATGGGCCAAAACTAACAAGATGAAGTTCAAGAGGGACAAATGCAAGAGACTCCACTTAGGCAGAAAAAAAGGAAATAATGTATTTTTTTGTTTTTTGGCTTTTTACATCTCTTCTGCTGTGTCTTTCTGTGTTTTTATGAGTGATGGTCACTCGTCGGCCTGACCGTAGTATTGTGTCCAAATTTGGTGCCAACTTGTCCAGTGGCTTTTGAGTTCTGTTAATCCCACAAACAAACATTACATTTTTATTTATACAGCTATCTGGCTGGAGTTACACTTACACTTACAGGATATATATGTTTTTAATTATTTTTATATGGTTTTTATAATGTGTGCTAAATGTTTTATATTTTATATGGTTTTTGAGCACAATTCAAAGTGCTGGTTTTGACCTATAAAACTCTTTACGGCTCTGGCCCAGCATACCTGTCCGAACGTATCTCCTTCTATGTCCCACCTCGGAGTTTAAGATCTTCTGGGGAGGCCCTGCTCTCGGCCCCACCTCTATCACAAGTGAGACTGGTGGGGACGAGGGACAGGGCCTTCTCAGTGGTGGCCCCTCGCCTGTGGAATTCACTCCCCGGGGAAATCAGGTCGTCAACATCCCTCCTCTCCTTTAGAAGGAAGCTAAAGACATGGATATGGGACCAGGCATTTGGGTAACCTGACAGATCAAAAAGGTAATGATGACTAGAGTTGGAAAGGACTATGGAAATGCTAAATGGATTGACGGATTTTAGAACTTGATGAACGCGGGCTATAGAGCAGTTTTAGTTGATTTTGTATTAATTGTATGTTTTTAACTATTGTGTTTTTGTTATTGCATTTTATTGTAATTGTGGGCATCGAATTGTGCCGGATGTAAGCCGCCTTGAGTCCCCCCTAGGGGGTGAGAACGGCGGGGTAGAAATGTCCGAAATAAATAAATAAATATTTTTTCAATGGTTTTATAATGTGTGCTAAATGTTTTTAGTTGTGTTTTATGACTGTTGTGGCATCAAATTGCTACCAATTTGTAAGCTGCCTTGAGTTGCCTTTGGGCTGAGAAAGTCGGCACAGAAATACTGTAAATAATAAATAAATATGCCTGTTCCAGCTTACATACAAATTCAACTTAAGAACAAGACTACAGAACTTATTGTATTCGTAACATGGGGAGAGGACTCTTCGGCCTTGGGAGTTCTCAAAACAATAGTTGCAAGGCAATGTTTTAGGAACAATACTCCAGAGGACAGGAGCAGGATTCAAAATGATCTTGACAGATTAGAGAGATGAATGGCCAAAACTAACAAAATGAAGTTCAACAGTGACAAATGCAAGATACTCCACTTAGGCAGGAAAAAAGGAAATGCAAAGAGACAGAATGGGGGACAATGCCTGGCTCAAGAACAGTACCTGTGAAAATGATCTTGGAGTCCTCGTGGACAACAATGTGATGTGGTGGCAAAAAAAGCCAATGGGATTTTGGCCTGCATCAAGAGGAGCATAGTGTCTAGATCTAGGGAAGTAATGCTCCCCATGCTCTATTCTGCTCTGGTTAGACCACTTTACCTGGAATATTGTGTCCAATTCTGGGCACCACAATTCAAGAGAGATGTTAACAAGCTGGAATGTGTCCAGAGGAGGGCGACTCAAATGATCAAGGGTCTGGAGAACAAGCCCTATGAAGAGCGGCTTAAGGAGCTGGGCATGTTTAGCCTGAAGAAGAGAAGGCTGAGAGGAGATATGATAGCCATGTATAAATATGTGAGAAGAAGCCACAGGGAGGAGGAGGGAGCAAGCTTGTTTTCTGCTTCCCTGGAGACTAGGACGCAATGGAACAATGGCTTCAAACGACAAGAAAGGAGATTCCATCTGAACATGAGGAAGAACTTCCTGACTGTGTGAGCCGTTCAGCAGTGGAACTCTCTGCCCCAGAGTGTGGTGGAGGCTCCTTCTTTGGAAGCTTTCAAACAGAGGCTGGATGGCCATCTGTCAGGGGTGATTTGAATGCAATTTTCCTGCTTCTTGGCAGAATGGGGTTGGACTGGATGGCCCTGGAGGTCTCTTCCAACTCTTTGATTCTATGTTCCTGCATGGCAGAAGTGGATTGGACTAGATGGCCCCTGGGACCCCTTTCTAATCCCAAATAAGACACAAGCCAATGAGTTAAAAGGACAAGGAAAGTGGCCATTAGGAAGAACCGGTTTAGACTGTTAAGAATGAACTACTTGGGAGGTTGGTGGGCTCTTCTGCCTTGGATGGCACTGTCTCAGGAAAGGTATCAGGAAAGGGGTCAGACTAGATGGCCCTTGGGGGTCCCTTCTCCCGACCCCATAATTAATTGCATGGAGCACGCACCGTGATGACCTTGAGGGGCTTGTCCTGGTGGCGGGTGGCGTTGGCCAGGCGGGAGACCCATCCGAACTGCTGGTTGAGTCGGTCCAGGAGGGCCGTGGTGTTGAGCATCTCCTCCTGGAAGGTCTTCAGGAGCCCCTCGTAGCGCTGGGTGAAGCGCTCCGCCAGGCGTACGGCGTCCTCAAAGCGCTCCCGCAGCTGGCTCTGCTCGGGGTCCGTCTGGGAGCAATCTGGGGAGAGGGGGCCCCCAAGAACACATTGAAAACCAGTCAAGCAATTCAGCAACCACCCCTATTGTCTGTGGGTAACAAACTAGGGCTAGACAAGGGGTGGCATTGGAACTTGATGACAACTCTGGAGGCACACAGCCTATCTCCCAAACCAGGCCTGGGCCAACTTTGGCCCTCCAGGTGTTTTGGACTTCAGCTCCCACAATTCCTAACAGCCTACCGGCTGTTAGGAATTGTGGGAGCTGAAGTCCAAAACACCGGGAGGGCCAAAGTTGGCCCAGGCCTATTATGCACATTTTGCACAATGCCATGACTCACCCACTTCCAAGATGGCCTTGCACTTCTCGCAGCGCTCCTTCATTTTCAGGCAGCCGGCAGAGTTGCGTCGGATCTCGCGGCACACCATGCGGTCATTGCCGGGACTGGCAGTACCTGCCCAGAGGGAGAAGCCAAGGCTTTGGTCACTCTCACGTCCAGCTCCCATAACGGTGGCCCTTTCATGCTGCCCTCACCCCAAAAGGGACCCAAGTTTGCACTTTCTACTCTCAACTGCAAATCCCAGAATCCCATAGGATGCCACTGTGGCTCTTAAGCAGCATCACAGCACTTGCGCTGTATTCTGGGAAAGGACTGCAACCCTACAAGTCCTAACCAGATGGATAATAGAAATCGTATTTGAAGACAGCTCTGTCACCCTTCTCTTACACACATCTATCTATCTATCTATCTATCCATCCATTCATCCATCTATCTATTTACAGTATTTCTATTCCGCCCTTCTCACCCTGCAGGGGACTCAGGGCAGATTACAATGTACATATACATGGCCAACATTCAATGCCATAGGCACACAACATATATAGACAGACACACAAAGGCTATTTAACTTTCCAGTTTTCATGCTGGTATTCTGGCCACTAGGGGAGCTGTCGCTTCACCGTCCATTTGAGACACTGATGGAGTACTTCCTCATTCTTTGCTTGCTTGCTGGAGATTTTATGGCATCGTAAATTAGTTAAATTAGCCTCCCCACATAAGCGGTATCAAAATTTCCTACTTGATAGATGCAACTGTCTTTTGGGCTGCAAAGGTCGATAGCAAGCTACACACAATGGTTGGAAGCTCACTCCGACCCAGGCTGGCTTGGAACTCATGACCTTTTGGTCAGTAGTGATCTTAATGCAGCTGACTCCCAGCCAGCTGTGCCATAGTCCTGGTGCTATCTATCTATTTATCGTCCCCCTCTTCTATAGAGCTAGTTAACTATCACCATATCTCTCTCTCTCTCTATCTATCTATCTATCTATCTATCTATCTATCTATCTATCTACAGGAAGCAGAAACCGGATTTAATGTGGATTCATTCTCTAGTGTGATGAAGTATTTGGTCGAGCCAGGGCTTAAATTAAGTGATGTTTACTTGGTGTCTCCAGAGCAGACAATGTTGTCATAGAGTCAGGTCCCTTTTTCAGCTCTAAACCTAACGAGTCATGTTTTCCTATGTTCCTGAAAGAGTTTTGCCATAGAAAAGTTCCTGTTTTCATGTTTATGCATGTATACCTATGATCTTGACTTCCTTGACTTCAAGTACCTTGCTATTTTGAACCATTGTTCTTTTGTATATGGGCTGTTGGCTATTTTATAGCACCTTTTCTACTGCTCTTTGAGAAGCTGGAATGTGTCCAGAGGAGGGCGACTCAAATGATCAAAGGTCTGGAGAACAAGCCCTATGAGGAGCGGCTTAAGGAGCTGGGCATGTTTAGCTTGAAGAAGAGAAGGCTGAGAGGAGACGTGATAGCCATGTATAAATATGTGAGAGGAAGCCACAGGGAGGAGGGAGCAAGCTTCCTTTCTGCTTCCCTGGAGACTAGGATGCGGAACAATGGCTTCAAACTGCAAGAGAGGAGATTCCATCTGAACATGAGGAAGAACTTCCTGACTGGGTTGTTGTAGGACTTTTCAGGCTATATGGCCATGGTCTAGAGCAATGATGGGCAACCTTTTGAGTTTGGTGTCAATACTCGCCAAAAAACCGAGCATAACTCGAGTGGGGTGTCACTTCAAGAAAAACCCATAATTTCATGATATTTATAGTTTAATAACAAAAATATATTATTGTAATATATAACTGTATTTAATAAACCAAAAACTAATTATTTAAGTTACCTGCTTTTTCTATAATGCCATATATCTCGGCATTATAGAAAAATGCTGGTGCAGGAGCCAAGGATGAAATGTCCTTCTTGGGATTTGGCCCCATCTTATCTGTATGCGTCCGCATGCGGCTGTGTGTCATCGAAAATGGCTATGCGTGTCAGTGCTGAAACACGTGTCATAGGTTCGCCATCATGGGTCTAGAGGCATCCTCTCCTGACGTTTCGCCTGCATCTATGGCAAGTATCCTCAGAGGAAGTGAGGTGATGCAGGCGAAACGTCAGGAGAGAATGCCTCTAGATGTAGGCAAAACGTCAGGAGAGAATGCCTCTAGACCATGGCCATATAGCCTGAAAAAACCTACAACAACCTAGTGATTCTGGCCATGAAAGCCTTCGACAATACATTGAACTTCCTGACTGTGAGAGCCGTTCAGCAGTGGAACTCTCTGCCCTGGAGTGTGGTGGAGGCTCCTTCTTTGGAATCTTTTAAACAGAGGCTGCATGGCCATCTGTCAGGGGTGATTTGAATGCAATATTCTTGCTTCTTGGCAGAATGGGGTTGGACTGGATGGCCCAGGAGGTCTCTTCCATCTATGATTCTATGAAATGCTCTTTTCTCCCTTTTGCACATGCTTTTCTTAATAAGCCACTACAGTGAGAACACCTGGAATATTGTGTCCAATTCTGGGCACCACAATTCAAGAGAGATATTGACAAGATGGAATGTGTCCAGAGGAGGGCGACTAAAATGATCAAGGGTCTGCAGAACAAGCCCTATGAGGAGTGGCTTGGGGAGCTGGGCATGTTTAGCCTGAAGAATAGAAGGCTGAGATGAGACAGGATAGCCATGTATAAATATGTGAGAGGAAGTCACAGGGAGGAGGAGGGAGCAAGCTTGTTTTCTGCTTCCCTGGAGACTAGGACGCAAGGGAACAATGGCTTCAAACTTTAAGAGATTCCATCTGAACATGAGGAAGAACTTCCTGACTGTGAGAGCCGTTCAGCAGTGGAACTCTCTGCCCCGGAGTGTGGTGGAGGCTCCTTCTTTGGAAGCTTTTAAGCAGAGGCTGGATGGCCATCTGTCAGGGGTGATTTGAATGCAATATTCCTCCTTCTTGGCAGAATGGGGTTGGACTGGATGGCCCAGGAGGTCTCTTCCAACTCTAGGATTCTATGAAATGTTCTTTTCTCCCTTTTGCACATGCTTTTCTTAATAAGCTGCTGCAGTGAGAACGAATGGGCTCTGGTGTGGTGCTGGGTGAAAAGGTGACTCAAGGCTAGAATCACAGAATCCTAGAATCAAAGAGTTGGAAGAGACCTCATGGGCCATCCAGTCCAACCCCATTCTGCCAAGAAGCAGGAATATTGCATTCAAAGCACCCCTGACAGATGGCCATCCAGCCCCTGTTTAAAAGCTTCCAAAGAAGGAGCCTCCACCACACTCCGGGGCAGAGAGTTCCACTGCTGAACAGTTCTCACAGTCAGGAAGTTCTTCCTCATGTTCAGATGGAATCTCCTCTCTTGTAGTTTGAAGCCATTGTTCCCTTGCGTCCTAGTCTCCAGGGAAGCAGAAAACAAGCTTGCTCCCTCCTCCTTCCTGTGGCTTCCTCTCACATATTTATTATATATGGCCCTCATCATATCTGCTCTCAGCCTTCTCTTCTTCAGGCTAAACATGCCCAGCTCCTTAAGCCGCTCCTCATAGGGCTTGTTCTCCAGACCCTTGATCATTTTAGTCGCCCTCCTCTGGACACATTCCAGCTTGTCAATATCTCTCTTGAGTTGTGGTGCCCAGAATTGGACACAATATTCCAGGTGTGGTCTAACCAAAGCAGAATAGAGCATGGGGAGCATGACTTCCCTAGAGTGCAACATCGACTCACTCACCTGCAGGGAAGCCACCCAGGTAGGGAGCCATGCTGGGCCCCACCCACTGCCCGTCCCGCTCCATAGCCTTCTGGGCCCCCTCGAAGAGGCGCTGGGTCATATCGTAGAAGGGCTGGAAGAACTGCCGGAAGTCGTGGTGGGGCCGCAGCAGAGGGGCTGGGAAGAGCGGGGAGGCGGCGAGAGCAGGATGCGTGCTGCGAGCCAGGCGAGAGGGAATGCGCATGCCGCGCAGGGGGGCCCAGGACTCCCAGAAGCCTCCAAACGGGGCGGCAAAGAAGGGGGCCAGCTTGTGGTAGGCCTGGGAGCTCTCCTGGAAGAGGTCATCCACGCCGCCCTCCACCTGGCTGAAGCGCTCCTCCAGGTCCTCCAGGCGCCGGCCCTGCTCCTCCCCGACCTCCAGCAAGGAGTCCACGCGCTCCCCGTTCACCCAGACCGAGAAGGGCGAGGAGTGGTTCAGGAAGTCCTCCAGCTGGAGCCAAAAGAGAAACAAGGAGGGGAAGAATACAAATAATAAGGATTAAAGAGAAGAGGGACAGGACTCACCCTCCACTCTGCTTCCGCTCTCTGGCTTAAGTGGACCATACGGATTTGGAAAGAGGTCTAAGCTAGAAGGAGGGGTTCAAAAAGTCATCTGGCTGAAGGAAGAGAAATGAGGAGGAGAAGGACACAGAGAATGAGGAGGAAAAGAATGGGACAAAGGAGGAAAAGAAAAGGAGAAAGAGAATGAGAATAAGACATAGGAGCAGAAGTGGACAAAGAGGGGAATGGGACAAAGGAGGAAGAGAATGAGATAAAGGAGAAGAGAAGAAGATAAAGAGAATTGGACAAAATAGAAGAGGAAGAGAAGGAAGAGAATGGGACAAAGGAGAAGAAGAAAAGAAAGAGAAGAGAATGAGACAAAGGAGAAGAGGAGGACAAAGAGGAGAATGGGACAAAGAAGAAGAAGAGAAGGAAGAGAATGGGATGAAGGAGGAGAAAAAAAGGAGAAAGAAGAGAAAGAGACAAAGGAGAGGAGAAGGAAGAGAATGAGATAAAGGAGAAGGAGAGGAAGAGAATTGGACAAAGAAGAAGAGGAGAAGGAGGAAGAGAAAGAAGAGTATTGGACAAAGGAGGAGGAAGAGAATAGGACATAGGAGAAGAAGAGGAGAAAGGAAGAGAATGAGACAAACGAGAAGAGGAAGAGGAGGACAAAGAGGAGTATGGGACAAAGGAGAAGAAGAGGAGGAACAGAATGGGACGAAGGAGGAGGAGGAGAATAAGAAAAGGAGAAAGAAGAGACAAAGGAGTAAAGGAGAGGAGAAGGAAGAGAATTAGAGAAAGGAGAAGGAGAGGAAGAGAATTGGACAAAGAAGAAGAGGAGAAGGAGGAAGAGAAAGAAGAGAATTGGACAAAGGAGTAGAGGAGGAGGAGAATGGGACAAAGGAGAAGAAGAGAAGAGGAAGAGAATGAGACAAAGGAGGAGAGGAAGAGCAGGACAAAGAGGAGAATGGGACAAAGGAGAAGAGGAGGAAGAGGAAGAGGATGAGACAAAGGAGGAGAGGAAGAGGAGTATGGGACAAAGGGGAAGAAGAGGAGGAAGAAAATAATGGAACAAAGGAGTAAAGGAGAGGAGGAGGAAGAGAATGAGATAATGGAGGAGGAGAAGTGGAAGATAATTGCACAAAGGATAAGAGGAGGAAGAAAAAGAAGAGAATGGGACAAAGGAGGAAAAAGAGAGGAGGAAGAGACAAAGGAGAAGAAGGGATGAGGAGGTGGAGAAAGAGGAAGAAGAGGAGAAGAAAAGGAGGAGGAAGAGAGGATGAAGGAAAAGGAAAAAGGATGAGAAGGAGATGAAGGAGAAGACAAGCAGGAGGAACTAGAATTATTACTACTACTACTACTACTACTACTACTACTACTACTACAGGTTTCACCCTCCACTCTGCTCTGCTTCCACCTTCTGGCTTACGGAGAATGCCTTGATTTAGAACAGGTGTAAACTAGGTATATTAGAATTTGAGGGATATCAATGAGGGCCAAAGGCTTTGGTTGGTTGCCACTTAGTGCCAAAAACAAAAGCAGTGTTGGTGCCAATGCAGAGAAGGCCCTGCTCCCACGCTGGCACACAATATAATGAGATCACTGTTGTGGCACACAAAAGCGATTCCCCAGCCAACCTCACTCGTCAGACAGCTATCTTATTGCACATAAGACTCAGAGGTTTCTTGTTAGGTTCGTGCGACACATAATTTGTAAAGCAACCCAAGGTTTCGCAGACCCATCCAGGAGAAGAAGGGGATGATGGGTCCTCCAATGCATTCACTCACCTGCCGTCCGACCAACCCAGCGCCACTGTGGCAGGTGCGCGTGTAGAAGCGCATGCAGGTCTGCTTGAGGCAGGGCTTGCATTCCTCCCAAAGGGCCAGCATAGTCTCGTTGCACACCTCCTTCTCGTTCAGCTGCTTCTCCGCATCCTTCGCCAGGAGCAACGCCTCCTACAAGGGCAGAGAAAGCCATACATCCCATTAGCCATTTTCCCCAAAAGCTGGGAGGGGGTGGTTGGCTTCTATGTCAATGCAATACAACTATTATTTATGAATTACTCACCTTTTCTTGCAGTTAAAGGTGGGGTACAAGGTTAAAATAATATTTATAATATATAATATTTACACACACACATTTAAAGATATTTGTATATTGGGTACCATATTTACATATATGTGTGTGTAGCATAGAAACAAATATGTAAACATGCAAACTGTGTATGTAAAGGAATGTATGATATATGTGCTTGCATACAATCTCTTTTTCTGCATAATATAGTAAATAATAGATATCTGTAGCTATCTATCTACATTTATGCTCCTTTGTGGATGTAAATAGAGAGCTATAGATAGATATATTATAAATGGATACACACACACACACATATACTTTGTAACAATTTGTGTGTGTGTTTGTGTGTATAATTGTGATATTTGTAACTAGGACAATGATAATAACAATATAACAACTTTATTAACATTATTATTATTGCAATTGTTGTTGTTATTATTATTATTACTATTACTATTATTTGAAACACAACAAGATGAGTTCACAGCAGATTCTCTACTGGCTCTTGTATTGGACTAGATGTCAGACACTTCTCAAGTGTCTAGGACTGTGTGATGTATCAGCAAATAATGTGTGTAGATCCCAGTAAAGCTGGCAGATGGTAATCTTGTCAGCGCCGATTGTGCTTAAGTGCAGGCCAAGGTCTTTAGGCACTGCACCCAGTGTGCCCATCATCACTGGGATCCCCTTGACTGGCTTGTGCCAGAGTCTTTGCAGTTTGATCTTTAAATCCTTATATCGTGTCAGCTTTTCCAGTTGTTTCTCTTCAATCCTGCTGCCTCCGGGAATTGCAACATCAACAATCCATACTTGGTTTTTTAACACAATCGTGAGGTCAGGAGTCTTGTGCTCCAAAATTCTGTCTGTCTGAATCTGGAAGTCCCAGATTATCTTGACCTGTTCATTTTCTGTAATCTTTTTCAGGCTTGTGATCCCACCAGTTCTTTGTCGCAGGCAGGTGGTGTTTGTGGCACAAGTTCCAATGAACCATCTGAGCAATGGTGTTGTGCCTCTGCTTGTAGTCTGTCTGCGCGATCGTCTTGCAGCAGCTGAGGATGCGATCTACTGTTTCGGTCTGCTTCCTTGCAGAGTCTACACTTGGGATCTGCCGTCAACTTTTCAATTCTGGCTCTGATGGCCTTGGTTCGAATGGCTTGTTCTTGGGCTGACAGAATCAGGCCATCCTTCGTCTCGTTTTTCAGAGTTCCACTTGTGAGCCGCAGCCATGTTTTTTCTTTGTCAATTTAGCTCTCAATTTTTTCCAGGAACTGTCCATGGAGATACTTCTTTCACCAGTTTTCTCTTCTGCTCCAGATTGTGTATTATTATTATTATTATTATTATTATTATTATTATTATTATTCCCTCACCTATCCTTACTGCTCAAGGAACCATGGCAATTAAAGAGGAAGCATAGTGCTCCTATTCTGTCTTGCACTTGACAGTATTACAATTTTATGCAATTTTGAGTTAATTCAAAAGAACCCTGTGATTTGCAGTTTGGAGAGGGAGTACAAGAGGGCAATTCAGGGGAAAGGAAGACACTTGGGGCTGCGACAGACCTCCTTCTGCTTCTGGGTCTCTTCCAGGTTGCTCAGGATCCGCCGGTGGTCATCGCTGGTCTGGTCCATCAGCTGCTTCATCTGCCGGACCCCGTTGATGGCATTTTCCAGCTCTGAGTCAATGTACTGGCTCCCAGTGTCAGAGAGCTCTGTGGGGAAAGAAGGAGAAAGAATTGTAGAAGCACAGGATGGGAAGGGGCCCCCAAAGGACATCCAGCCTGACCCACTCCTGCTGGAGAGAGGGCTGAAGATTGCCCATGCCTGGCAAACTTGTAAGCAGCCTTGAGTCGCCTTGGGGCTGAGAAAGGTGGGATAGAAATACTGTAAATAAAATAAATAAAATATTTTTTTGTCCTTTTTATCACTTTGGGCCCCTGGTGCTGGGTCACGCTGCTACTGATAAGTTACTCTGCTGTGCATTTATGAGGAAGGTCTTTTGTTAATAAGGTCACTTGCCCAACAAGAACCTCTGAAGACGTCTTTAGCCATAAATGCAGGTGAAACGTCAGGAGAGAATGCTGCTGGAGGATGGACAGACAGCCTGGAAAACTCACGGCAACCCAGTGATTCTGGCCATGAAAGCCTTTGACAACTCAGTGAATCCCATTTAGTCAGCCCTCCATATTCACTGCAGCTAAGGGAACGCGTCCATAAAATATTTGCTTTATTACAAACTGGATGTGTTCAAGTCTTAGAGGGAAAATAAGGAGGCTAGCTATTAGTAGATAGCTAAAATACTGTTGTGGAGCAGTGCCCAGTTAGTGGACTGTTCATTTCCAAGGTAAGTCTAGTTCAGGGTATTTTTGGCTAGATTCCCAAGGACCAG
Source organism: Anolis sagrei (assembly GCF_037176765.1). NCBI lineage: Eukaryota > Metazoa > Chordata > Lepidosauria > Squamata > Anolidae > Anolis > Anolis sagrei. The sequence goes on along the minus strand of NC_090021.1, from coordinate 3,097,688 downwards.
TTTTGGGAGTTACTGTCACAGTTTAATTTCCTGAAGTAATTTTCTGTGGAACTTTAAAGACTTGTAACCCAGAAGTATTTAAGATTTTACTCTAATGCAACCACAAGCTTTTTCATGCCAGCAACTTTCTGAAACCATTAAGCATTTGTACCTGAATTAATTCAAGCCTGTTCAATAAACATTCTTGTTCTTTTATTAACTTACACCAGCCTCAGTGTGTGTACCTTTGTGGTCAAAGTATTTCTAAAGTCAGCTTCACCGACGCCACGCAGAAACTACAGTGGCACAGAGTGTGGTACAGAACAAACTCTCAATATTACCTCAGCCTGATTATTATTGGAATGGTGGCAGCGGAATTCATTTGAATAATTATTTTAAATCTCTCAAGTTTGGTATTTCCCAGTTCCTACCATTTAAAATATTGAGTGTCTCTCCCCTTCTCTGATCTAAATTCCCCTGATATTGTTATATTTCAGTGGATATATTTCAACAACTAATTTAAAGGGAAAATCAAATCTATACAACTGTATTCCAACCACACTCCCTCTTCCTTTTGATGGCTTCATATTTTTGGGTGAACACGTGTTCACATATATTTTCAGGAGGTGCCTTGGTCGTTATACAGTCCAAAAAAGAAGGAACTTTTCCTGTACTCTCAAGGTCCCTGTATTGTAATGTAATATAGCTGAGTCATGCATTGCTAATAGGCTTCTACTGGAAATGCTGAGTCATGCATTAACTGTATATAGCAGTGGTTCTCAACCTTCCTAATGCTGCGACCCCTTAGTACAGGTCCTCATGTTGTGGTGACCCCCAACCATAAAGTTATTTTCGTTGCTACTTCACAACTGTAATTTTGCTGCTGTTATGAATTGTAATGTAAATATCTGATACGCAGGATGTATTTTCAGTCACTGGACCAAATTTGGCACAAATACCTGATACGCCCAAAATTTGAATACTGGTGGGGTTGGGGGTGAGTGATTTTGTCATTTGGTAATGCTGGAGTTCCTGGGATATATAGTTCACCCTAAATCAAAGAGCCTTCTGAACTCCATCAATGATGGAACTGAATCAAACATGGCACACAGAATTCCCATGACTAAGAGAAAATATTGGGAAGGTCTGGTGGACATTGACCTTGAGTTTTTGGAGTTGTAGTTCACCTATATCCAGACTGTGGACTCAAGCAATGATGGATCTGGATCAAATTTGGCACAAATACTCAATATGCCCAAATGTGAACACTGGTAGAGTTTGGAGAAAATAGACCTTGCAGACCGCATCTCGGCCTACGAGCCCACGAGGACCTTGAGATCATCTGGGGAGGCCTTTCTCTCGGTCCCGCCTGCCTCACAGGCACGTCTGGCGGGGACAAGAGAGCGGGCCTTCTCGGTGGTGGCCCCCCGGCTGTGGAACTCCCTCCCTGCTGAAGTTAGACAGGCGCCCTCCCTTATGGCCTTTCGTAAGAGCCTGAAAACATGGCTTTTCGAGATGGCCTTCAACTGAGTGCTATGTTATTGGAAATGACGACCGGAATGGACTACGACTATGAGACTGATTATGACCCCATGATATGACGAAGCGGATTTTTAGTATAAGTAGATGTTTGTAGTAATAGAATGTTGGTTACTGTCTTGATTTATTGTAAACTGTCCTTTTCTATGTTGTTGTACACCGCCACGAGTCGCCCTAGGGCTGAGAGTGGCGGTTAATAAGTGCAAGTAATAAATAAATAAATAATAATAAATAATTGTAGTTGTTGGGATTTATAGTTCACCCACAATGAAATAGCATTCTGAACCCCATCAATGATAGAATTGGGCCAAGCTTCCCACACAGAACCCACATGACCAACAGAAAATACTATGTTTTCTGATGGTCTTTGGCGACCCCTCTGACACCCCCTCGCGACCCCCACAGGGGTCCCGACCCCCAGGTTGAGAAACACTGGTATATAGGGAATCATTTGGGGAATGTGTTCTGGCCTAGTCCAGGTGACTGTGAATAATGTAATCCTGGGTCTGTGTTAAGTTAATGAGTTGGGAACCAATCAGAGACTGCTATGTGTATTTGTATAGAATTGTATATAAGGAAGTCATATACAGTGTATATCTCTCTCCTTGTGCTGTGATGCTGTTTGTCAAAGGCTCTATGTAATTGATTAAAAGAGCCTGTCTGCTAAGAAAAGATATAACTGTGTGCTGTGGTAAGTTTGTAGTGTCATCTAGATTGGAGGGGAAAAAATGGTGAAACTGACAATGGCGGGGAATATGCTCAAGTGTCTGTAAGAGTGTTCCAGATTGACTACAGTTTGTGGGAGCAGTTGACTGAAAATATTGTGCAGGAAGAAGCTACTGGAAAGCGCTGAAGTTGTGCAACTTGTTGTGGTTCAACAGCAACAGCATGATGGGATTGAGAGTGCAGATGAGCATGATGGAAATGAGAGTACAGATGCAGGTGTGGGCTTTCAGCAATCTGTAGCTAGAGACAAGCCGCTTTTCTCACAGGAACGGAATGTAGCTGATAAGGCAGTTGGTGGGGTTCAAGGTCAGATTGCCCCACAGGTGTTGAGACGGAGTTTACGAATTGCGGCGAAGTCTTGAGCTCATCCGTTGGTGGGAAAACTGCTTGTTAGCTGCCTGTTTGATGTTCAATGTTTTGATGTTTTACCTATAAGTAAACTGCCTTGGAGCTGGTTCTGTGTCAGTTCCAACGTTGCGAAATGGCCTGCGGTCTTCGGCTCTGGGGCTTGGGGAAAGCCTGCTTCACGTTACCTCTTGCTATTTTCTGGCCTTTCCTCTGTTTCTATGCGTCAAGTTTCCTGCTTTGACTCAAAGGGATTATATTGGATTTTTACCCTATATTACTGATCTTCTCGCTGCTGATAAATTGCTTTGTTTGAAAACCTCACAATAAACTTTCTACCTCACAATTTTGGCTGGTTTGTCAGGGATAGCAAGGTGAATCTTAGCCTGAGATACAACACAACTGATCTGCTGCTGAATTGTGAAATTAATCTCAACAATCCCAGCCTGCAGTATTTTGCAAAAAGGGACCAAAGCCCCATCTCCAGCCTCTCTTCACTTTTCGAAGCAGCTGCCTCACCCTCCTGCAGCGGCACTAGCCAAGCGGAAAACCATAATTAGTAGCCACCAGTCATTAGACATGAGTCACTTTTCGGGAGGAATGACTTCACTGGGCAACAGGCCAGTTTGGAAATGAGTAACTCTACAAAAGAAGGTGGCATTTGGGGGATTTTAAAAAGTAATTATCCCACTGGCAAGCTTGGGGTTTATTTATGTGGCTGTATCCACATCACAGACATTACCCCACATATATAAATATTATAATAATAACAACGCAATGCATCACAATTTTCGTTCCTGGGTTGTAAATGTCATTTCCTAATTGGTTCTATCATGAAAAACATGCGGAAAGTTTATTAAACTGCCAAAACTTTGTTTCTGCGAGAGGGACATCCTGCAGCACATTTTGCAACAGTTTTGCAATGAATATCTCATCAAGGCTCAGGAAACTCAACATAGTTTGTGCCACAAAAATGAAGTTTCTGGTGTTTCTGCTTAAAATAATTTAAACACTACAGCTTTTGCATGAGCCCATTGGAAAGACAAGGTCTGACCCCTTCCATTCCTCTCCCCCATGAATTTAAACTATGTTTCCACTTTGCAGCAATGGAATCATCATTAAGTTTGCAGACGACACCAAATTGGGAGGGATAGCCAATAGTCCAGAGGACAGGAGCAGAATTCAAAACGATCTTGACAGATTAGAGAGATGGGCCAAAACTAACAAAATGAAGTTCAACAGTGACAAATGCAAGATACTCCACTTTGGCAGGAAAAACGAAATGCAAAGATACAGAATGGGGGACGATGCCTGGCTCAAGAGCAGTACGTGTGAAAAAGATCTTGGAGTCCTCGTGGACAACAAGTTAAACATGAGCCAACAATGTGATGTGGCGGCAAAAAAAGCCAATGGGATTTTGGCCTGCATCAATAGGAGCCTAGTGTCTAGATCTAAGGAAGTAATGCTACCCCTCTATTCTGCTTTGGTTAGACCACACCTGGAATATTGTGTCTGATTCTGGGCACCACAATTCAAGAGAGATATTGACAAGCTGGAATGTGTCCAGAGGAGGGAGACTAAAATGATCAAGGGTCTGGAGAACAAGCCCTATGAGGAGCGGCTTAGGGAACTGGGCATGTTTAGCCTGAAGAAGAGAAGGCTGAGAGGAGATATGATAGCCATGTATAAATATGTGAGAGGAAGCCACAGGGAGGAGGAGGGAGCAAGCTTGTTTTCTGCTTCCTTGGAGACTAGGACGCAATGGAACAATGGCTTCAAACTACAAGAGAGGAGATTCCATCTGAACATTAGGAAGAACTTCCTGACTGTGAGAGCCGTTCAGCAGTGGAACTCTGCCCCGGAGTGTGGTGGAGGCTCCTTCTTTGGAAGCTTTTAAGCAGAGGCTGGATGGCCATCTGTCAGGGGTGATTTGAATGCAATATTCCTGCTTCTTGGCAGAATGGGGTTGGACTGGATGGCCCATGAGGTCTCTTCCAACTCTTTGATTCTATGATTCTATGAATCAAGCGGGATAAAAGGAGGAAAGAGGGAGGAGAGAGAAACCGGGGCATTTGAAGAGCAGCTAAGAAAATGGGAAGGTAGAGGATTAAACGTGACTGCAAAATTGGGAATGCCTTGTTCTACTTACCTTGCAGCTTTTGGGGTGGAAGGATGCAGAGGGCTCCCTCCAGGAAAACTAGAAATCCCAGCAGTGGAAGAAGTCGGCTGGGCGTCATCTTCTCCGTAGAAGAAATTCCAGGATCCTGCAGAAAGGCAAAGAGGAGAGTCCAGATTTATAGCAAAATCAATGTTCCTTGAGCCTTGATTCTTGTGAGGAGGGGGGCACTATAAATATCCTCAGACCTCACAACTATAAATATCCTCAGACCTCTGAGGATGCCTGCTATAGATGTGGGTGAAATGTCAGGAGAGAATGCTTCTGGAACATGGCTGCCACACACCCTAGAAAACTCACAGTAACCTAGTGATTCCGGCCATAAAAGCCTTCGACAACACTGTATAAATAGTTGCTGTTGATAATATTTTATTATGGTTATTCCTGTTATCATCATCATGACTGTGGGTGAAACGTCAGGAGAGAATGCTTCTGGAACATGGCCACCACACAGCCCGGAAAACTCACAGCAACCCAGTGATTCTGGCCATGAGAGCCTTCGACAACATTGTATAAATAGTTGTTGATAATATTTTATTATTGTTATTTCTATTATCATCATCACGACTGTGGGAGAAACGTCAGGAGAAAATGCTTCTGGAACATGGCCGCCACACGTCCCAGAAAACTCACAGTAACCTAGTGATTCCGGCCATGAAAGCCTTCGACAACACTGTAGAAATAGTTGCTGTTAATAATATTTTATTATTGTTATTTCTATTATCATCATCATGACTGTGGGCAAAACGTCAGGAGAGAATGCTTCTGGAACATGGCTGCCACACAGCCCGGAAAACTCACAGCAATCCAGTGGTTCTGGCCATGAAAGCCTCCGATAACACTGTATAAATGGCTGCTGTTGATAATATTTTATTATTGTTATTCCTATTACCATCAATCATGATGATGATGATGGCGATGACGACAACAACAACAATAACAACAACAGAGAAATAAGTTTGGAGAAGTTGTTTAAATCCTACATATCAATGGTTGAGACCTAACTCTGAGAAAAAGAAAGCTTGGGATGCATCTACATTGGACAATTGATTCAGTTTGACACCACTTTACTGGCTCGATGCTCGCCAATCCTGGGAGTTGTAGTTTCACAAGGTCTTTGTAAAAGCCTTGTCTGCTAAAGAATGCAGGGACCGCACTACATTGCAACTCAATGCTACAGAATCCTGGGATTTATAGTTTGGTACTTTGAGACAGGGAAGTATAAAAGGCCTTGCCAAACTACAGATCCCAGGATTCCATTGCACGGAGCCATTGTGGCTAAAGTAACACAAAACTGCATTAAATTTGACAGATGCATCCAGAGAGGGAAAATAACACAAAATACACTTTGCAACTATTGTTAGTTTCTTGTAACAACAAAAGGAAGTCAATTCAATGTGTAACTATTGTCCAAACAGACTGTACTTTTAATGCAACAAATACATCCTTGTGCCAAACCACATCATGCCTTCCATGTTCCTAAAGTAACGAAGAGGACATTTTTCTCTGGAAAAAGGTGTTAAATGCTGCATTTCTGAAACTGGCTTTCCCCCCCATGGATTCAACATTTCCAGAATTTTTTTTTCTTTACTCCGATGAATAGCCCAAGCTCCAGCCAATGGACACAATACGTGCCAAGGACTCTGTCTAGCCATGAAAACAAACAAGGAATCCAATGCTGGAGGGCGGGAAGCGGCACCTGGAAAGCAGAGGCAACCAAGACAAGTGTTTTGATGTTAATCGTAGACAATGTTTCACACTGTACTCTTGGATTGAAAACTTAGGGTACATCTACACCAGGTGTGGGCAAATTTCAGCCCTCCAGGTGTTTTGGACTTCAACTCCCACAATTCCTAACAGCCAGTAGGCTGTTAGGAATTGTGGAAGTTGAAGTCCAAAACACCTGGATGGCCAAAGTTTGCCAATGCCTGGTCTACACTGGTATTGGGAGCATACAATGCCCTTGCTGCGCCAGCTCCACTGGCTGCCTTCAAGGTTCCATGCACAATTCAAAGTGCTGGCTTTAGCCTATACAGCCCTTAACAGTTCTGGCCCAGTTTATCTGTCTGAAAGTATCTTCCTCTACGAACACCCAGGACATTAAGATCGTCTGGGGAGGCCCTGCTCATGGTCACTTCACCATTGCAATTGCATTTGGTGGAGACGAGAGACAGGGCCTTCTCTGTGGTGGCCCCTCAGCTGTGGAATGTCAATGCGGTAATAAAACTTCAACGGTTTGCAGCCATAAAGTAATTAGCTTTATTTACATTATTTCCACACACAAAAACATCAAGCTGGAAGTGATACATGGAGAGCGAGAGTTTGTTTGAAGGTGAAACAGTTACTTAGTTTATTTGTAGCATTCTTGAGGTATAAGCGTAGTGGTTACATAAGATCAAATGCTTGCTGCTTACAGAACAACGTTTCAAAATGAGTTTCTCTCAAATTATTATTTTCTTCCCAAAGGACTGTTATGTGAATACATAAGAACAGGTTTCAAACTATCTTTAACTTGTTTCTTTAACCAATTTTCCAGCTGCTCCTCAGCTACTTCCTTCCAGACCGTATTCTCACTGCCTGACTTGCATGGACTGCTTCCAACTCTACACCTGCCAGCGTGGTGGAGGTCTTGAAGGTTGGAAGGGCATCTATCAAGAAAGCTTAGATTGTGGCAAAATGGGGTTGGACTAGATGGCCTTTAGGGGTCCCTTCCACCTCTAGTGGAGTGTACAACCTCTGGGTTGTTGTAGGCTTTTTGGGGCTATATGGCCATGTTCCAGAGGCATTTTCTCCTGACGTTTCGCCTGCGTCTATGGCAAGCATCCTCAGAGATAGTGATGTCTACTGGAACTAGAAAAATGGGTTTATATATTTGTGGAATGACCAGGGTGGGACTAAGAACTCTTGTCTGTTGGAGCTAGGTGTGAATGTTTCAACTGCCCACCTAGATTAGCATTTGATGTCCTGGCAGTGCCTGGGGCAATCTTTTGTTGAGAGGTGATTAGATGTGCCTGATAAACCCTTTTTCCTAGTTCCAACAGACCTCACTACCTCTGAGGATGCTTACCATAGATGCAGGCGAAACGTCAGGAGAAAATGCCTTTATGGCAAGCATCCTCAGAGGTAGTGAGGTCTGTTGGAACTAGGAAAATGGGTTTATATATCTGTGGAATGACCAGGGTGGGACTAAGAACTCTTGTCTGTTGGAGCTAGGTGTGAATGTTTCAACTGCCCACCTAGATTAGCATTTGATGTCCTGGCAGTGCCAGGGGCAATCTTTTGTTGAGAGGTGATTAGATGTGGCTGATAAACCCTTTTTCCTAGTTCCAACAGACCTCACTACCTCTGAGGATGCTTACCATAGATGCAGGCGAAATGTCAGGAGAAAATGCCTTTAGAACATGGCCATATATCCCGAAAAAACCTACAATAACCCATGTGCCTGATTGTTTCCCCTCTGTTGTTTTAGAAACTTTGGTGGAGGCTTTGAAACAGAGGCATCTGTTGGGAGAGCTTCAGCTGTGCAGAATGGGGTGGGCTGGATGGCCTTCAGGGTTCCCTTTTATCCCTCCATGATCCAATTGGAAGCCTCGGCTGACCTAGATTCCACAGTGTGCAGCTCAGAGGCAGAAGGCAGCCTTTACGCTAAAGCCTGGCTTTCCGATAAATAAAAAAAGGATTACATAACCATCATCCCTTGGAAACATGAGAGAGGAATCACTTCTCAACTGTTTACATATCCTGCTTTGAATGAAACTGGGGGGAAAGTTACTTTGGTTTGGATCCTTCTTCCCAGAATCTTGCACATGGAGCAAAGAATCCAAAATCTAAGCTATTTAGGAACCAGTAAACATGCCCTTTTGCAAGGGGGGAGGTGGATTATGGGGCTTTAAATACCCAATTCCCCCCAAGGGAGCGGGATTTCGGACACCGTAAGCTGGAACGAAGCAACATTTCCGGGAATTGAATTCGATGTTACATAAGGGGTTTTGGTTTCTCTTTAACCGTAGCTAATAAAAGACGAGACGGGCAATGGGTTGCAATTGTGCATCCAGTAAATCCACAAAAGGGAAACAAGGGGAAAAGAGGCAAGCTGTGCCTCGAGATGATGCTTCCAACACCGTCACTGCCAGGCATTGCAAGGAATTGGACTCTCATGGAAAAAATGGAGGAGATTTGGGGTTTGTTTGGGTTTGTTTTTCCTGAACTAACAGCAGAGGGCTGGACTAGATGGCCTTGGGGGTTCCCTTCAAATACTCAATAGTGCATGCCTTTCTACTTCATACCACTTGTAAACAAAACCAAGTGTATATTCAACATTTCAGAAGCAGACAACTGTATTAAAAACTGCAAACCACTGTTGTTGTTGTTGTTGTTGTTTCAAAATGCAGAGCATGGAAGGGTTGTTGTGAGTTTTGCAGGCTGTCTGGCCATGTTCCAGAAGCATTCCCTCCTGACGTTTCACCCACATCTATAGCAGGCATCCTCAGGGGTTGCGAGGTCTGTTGCAAAATAGGCAAGCGAGGTATCTGGAATGATGTCCAGGGTGGGAGGAAGAAAGAACTCTTGTCTGTTGGAGGCAAGCATGAGTGTTGCAACTGGCCACCTTGATTAGCATTGAATGGCCTAGCAGCTTCAAAGCTTGGCTGCTTCCTGCTATAGGGAATTCTTTGTTTGGAGGTGTTAACTGACCCCAATTGTGTCTTGTCTGGACTAATGCCAGGCAAGAAACAACCAGGCTTTGAAGCTGCTAGGCCATTCAATGGTAATCAGGGCCATCTAACACCTCCCAACAAAGGATTCCACCAGGCAGAAACCAGCTAAGCTTTGAAGCTGCTAGGCCATTCAATCCTAATCAGGGCCAGCTAACACCTCCCAACAAAGGATTCCACCAGGTAGAAACCAGCTGGGCTTTGAAGCTGCAAGGCCATTCAATGCTAAGTCAGGGCCAGCTAACACCTCCCAACAAAGGATTCCACCAGGCAGAAACCATCCAGGCTTTGAAGCTGCTAGGCCATTCAATGCTAATCAGGGTCAGCAAACACCTCCCAACAAAGGATTCCACCAGGCAGAAACCAGCCAGGCTTTGAAGCTGCTTGGCCAATGCTAATCAGGGCCAGCTAACACTTCTCAACAAAGGATTCCACCAGGCAGAAACCAGCCAAGCTTTGAAGCTGCTAAGCCATTCAATGCTAATCAGGGTCAGCTAACACCTCCCAACAAAGGATTCCACCAAGCAGAAACCAGCCAGGCTTTGAAGCTGCTAGGCCATTCAATGCTAATGAGGGCCAGCTAACACCTCCCAACAAAGGATTCCACCAGGCAGAAAACTGCCAGGCTTTGAAGCTGCTAGGTCATTCAATGCTAATCAGGGTCAGCAAACACCCCCCAACAAAGGATTCCACCAGGCAGAAACCAGCTAAGCTTTGAAGCTGCTAGGCCATTCAATGCTAATCAGGGCCAGCTAACACCTCCCAACAAAGGATTCCACCAGGTAGAAACCAGCTGGGCTTTGAAGCTGCAAGGCCATTCAATGCTAAGTCAGGGCCAGCTAACACCTCCCAACAAAGGATTCCACCAGGCAGAAACCATCCAGGCTTTGAAGCTGCTAGGCCATTCAATGCTAATCATGGCCAGCTAACACCTCCCAACAAAGAATTCCACCAGGCAGAAACCAGCCAGGCTTTGAAGCTACTAGGCCATTCAATGCTAATCAGGGCCAGCTAACACTTCCTAACAAAGGATTCTGCCAGGCAGAAAGAAGACAGACTTTGAACCTGCTAGGCCATTCAATGCTAATCAAGTTGGCCAATTGCAACATTCACACCTGCCTCAAGCAGACAAGAGTTCTTTCTCCCACCCTGGACATCATTCCACTGAGACATAAACCCCACTTGCTTTGTTTCCAACAGACCCCTCAACCTCTGAGGATACCTGCCATAGATGTGGGCGAAACGTCAGGAGAGAATGCTTCCGGAACATGGCAAGGCAGCCCGGAAAACTCACAGCAAGCCATTTTTTTTTCTTTGTCTCTGTTTCCAAGCATATTTGAAAAGAAACGAAACTGGCCTGCTTTAATAATTGAATATTATTATTATTATTATTATTATTATTATTATTATTATATGCAGAGTATGGAAGCCGTCCCCTGGCAAAACTGGTTTGCTTTAATAATTGAATATTGATATCTATATTTAGGATTTAAAACTGCATTTTTTTTTCCTGTTCACAAGAGCTTCTAGATGAAGAAAGCGGGGTATTTCTTCATTACGACCAACTCCTTTGTACTTTCGAGGATCAGAAGGGCAGAGAGCCAGGCCAATTTGCCAGCCGCTTAAGAGGCGCTTTGCCCATGAAAGCCTCCCTTTGTTTGACTTCCCAGGTTACGAGGAAAGGCATTTCCAACCTTTTCCAACCTTTTCGAATGCAAAGATACCCCTGGAAACTGGGCCAAGGAGCTGCCATTTCAATGGAGTCTGTTTTCTGGAAAGAAGAAAGAGCCGCGAAGCTCTTTGAATCAGCGCAAGGCTGGAACGCATTCGGATCTTGCAAGAAGAGATCCTGCAATTTGCTTCCTGAAAATGTCTAGAAATGCCCAGCGTCACTACTATTTCATGTTTTGCCATTTGCTTGAGGAATCCTTCCTCTGAGAGATCACCTGGAGAAACTTTTCTGTCCGTCTCCCATCCAGGGACCATCCAGGATTGGCCCTGCTTAGCAACAAAGATCAGAAATAGTTCTTACAGTCACAAAATGCTTCCCACAAAATGATACTTTGTAGAATGAATGCAGTTTGATGTCACTTTAACCACCATGGCATCTGTTGGGAGGGTTTCCTGCATGGCAAAAAGGGGGTCAGATTGGAGGGCCTTTGGGGGGGGATTCCCTTCAATTTATATTGGAATGTATGGCTGTTTGGAGGTTTGATGGAGACTCCTCCTCTGGAGGGAAGCCTAAATCCTTTGGCACCACTGTTGGGATGAGAGTGCCTCTGAGCATGTGCAGAGTGCACTGAAATATAAAACCGATTAGCTTTGGGAGGTTCTGGGTTGGACTCTCGCTTGCTAAGATGTTCCTGCAAGATCTCTGTAGATCTTAGAAATAGTTTTGGGCCAGGACAGCATAGGGGTGCATCTACATTGGAGTATTAGTGCAGTTTGGCCCCACTTTAACTGCCCTTACTCAGTACTATGGAGCCATGGAAGGGATAGTTTGATAAGGGCTGGTACTTTGCTAAATCCCAGGAGTCCAAGGCATGGAGCCATGCTGGTTAAAGTGGTGTCATTCTTGGAGTGCCTCTGATGTTGCCGCAAGAAGGTCCTCCATCGTGCATGTGGCAAGGCTCAGGTTGCATTGCAGCAGGTGGTCAGTGGTTGGCTCTTCTCCGCACTCGCATGTCGTGGATTCCACTTTGTGGCCCCATTTCTGAAGGTTGGCTCTGCATCTCATGGTGCCAGAGCGCAGTCTGTTCAGCGCCTTCCAAGTTGCCCAGTCTTCTGTGTGCCCAGGAAGGAGTCTCTCATTTGGTATCAGCCATGGATTGAGGTTCTGGGTTTGAGCCTGCCACTTTTGGACTCTCGCTTGCTGAGGTGTTCCAGCGAGTGTCTCTGTAGATCTTAGAAAACTATTTCTTGATTTAAGTCATTGATGTGCTGGCTGATACCCAAACAGGGGATGAGCTGGAGATGTCTCTGCCTTGGTCCTTTCACTCTTGGCTCCTACTTCCCGGCGGATGTCAGGTGGTGCAATACCGGCTAAACAGTATAATTTCTCCAGTGGTGTAGGGCACAGACACCCCATGATAATGCGGCGTGTCTCCTTAAGAGCCACATCCACTGTTTTAGTGTGGTGAGATGTGTTCCACACTGGGCATGCGTACTCAGCAGCAGAGTAGCATAGCGCAAGGGAAGATGTCTTCACTGTGTCTGGTTGTGATCCCCAGGTTGTGCCAGTCAGATTTCGTATGATATTGTTTCTAGCACCCACTTTTTGCTTGATGTTTAGGCAGTGCTTCTTGTAGGTCAGAGCACGGTCCAGAGTGACTCCCAGGTATTTGGGTGTGCTGCAAGGCTCCAGTGGGATCCCTTCCCAGGTAATCCTCAGAGCTCGGGATGCTTGTCTGTTCTTGAGATGAAAAGCACATGTCTGTGTTTTAGATGGATTAGGGATCAGCTGGTTTTCCTTGTAATAGGCAGTAAGAGCACCTAGAGCTTTGGGGAGCTTCTGTTCAACCATCTCAAAGCTCCCTGTTTGAGCGGTGATGGCACGGTCATCAGCATAGATGACGCTCTCTGTCCCTTCTGGCAGTGGTTGGTCATTTGTGTAGATGTTGAACATGGATGGAGCGAGCACGCTCCCCTGAGGCAGGCCGTTCTTCTGTTTCCGCCATCTGCTTCTCTGGTCCTGGAACTCAACAAAGAAGCTCCTGTTTTGTAGCAGGTTTCCTATGAGGCGGGTGAGGTGGTCGTCCTTTGTGATATTATACATTTTTCTCAGGAGGAGGCGGTGGTTCACAGTATCATAGGCTGGTGACAGGTCTATGAAGACAGCTCCTGTGATCTGCTGTTTTTCAAAGCCATCTTCTATGTGCTGAGTCAGGTTCAGCACTTGCGATGTGCAGCTTTTGCCTTTCCTGAAGCCAGCTTGTTGTGGAATCAGACAGGGGTCTATTTGTTCCATAATTCTATGCAAAATAAGTCTCTCCAGAACTTTGTAGAGGTGGCACAACAAGGAAATTGGTTTGTAGCATTTTGGATCATTACGGTCTTTGCCTGAGAAACGCTGATAGATGATGATGATGATGATGCAATGGGATCCTGGGAGTTGTAGTTTCCCCAAGGTATTTTAGCCTTCTCTGCAAAGAGTGGTGTGCCTCAGCAAACTAAAACTTCAAGGAAACCCATTGCATCAAGTAGTGTCAACGTGCACTCATTCTACAGTGTCGATGCACACCCAGTTTCTGAAAATCCCACCGACAGCATGCAGGAAGCGCACCTTTCGATCACACTTGTTGTTGTTCATTCGTTTAGTCATCTCCGACTCTTCGTGACCTCATGGACCAGCCCACGCCAGAGCTCCCTGTCGGCTGTCACCACCCCCAGCTCCTTCAAGGTCAGTCTGGGGCTAGTTGAACTTATCCTCTGCTCCTCCCCAGTAGCATTTTGGCCATCTTCCGACCTGGGAGTCCCATCTTCCAATGGCATACCGACATATCTCTGGATGTACTGGTCCATTTAGTTTTCTTGGCAAGGATACTGGAGTGGTTTGCCATTGTCTTCCCCAGGGATCACGCTTGGTCTGACCTCTCTGCCACAACCGTCCCGTCTTGGGTGGCCCTTCAAGGTTTCGCTCATGACATCATTGAGGTGCTCAAGCTCCAGCGCCACAACACGGCGGTGATGCTTTGCTGGAGTCGATCACACTATGTAACAACATTTGGGCAAAAAATTCTGTTCCTGCTTCCAAAGTCATAGAATCATAGAATCAAAGAGTTGGAAGAGAGCTCATGGACCATCCAGTCCAACCCCATTCTGCCAAGAAGTCTTATTTCTTGTTTAACTCTGCGGTCCCTACTTTGAAAGTAGTTGTTCTACTCCAGAAACTTTGTTTTTGTGGCTGCTGCAATGTTGAAGGTGTTGAGAACCGATGAGCTATTCGTTGGAAAACTAGAGCAAAATGTGCTGTTTCAAGATGTCCCTCCCTCCCACAGAAACAAAGTTTTTGCAGTTTAATAAACAGAACCAATTAGGTCAGGGAATGACATTGATAACCCAGGGACAAAAATCATGTTACATCGTGTTAGCCGATTGCATGGAAACACAATAGGGCACATTCTGCAGGCTGTGGATTCGAGATACGATCAATCGCACAGGTGTCCTGTCCTTTAACTATTCCAGTGCAACTATCTGGGGGCATCTTGTTTTGGAAAAAGAACAAAGAGAGAGAGAGATCGCAATGTTCCCGAGAGTTAAAGAACAGGATGCTCCCAACAGCTGCAAAAGCGAATTAGCAACAAAGAGGAAAGAGGGAAAGATGAAGGAGGAGGGACCTGCAAAAAGCCATCTGGCTGAGAGAGTGTCACCCTTTAGCTTTTCTGATGGTTCAAGACACAACCATTACGCTTCATGCACAACATATGCCGCATAAAATGACCCTCAGGCTTTAGGGTGCACCGTACACTATTCTGGAAGTTGTAGTTTCCCAAGGTCCTTGGCCTTCTCTGCTAAAGAGTGCTGGTGCCCCTCACACTTAAGGATGATTCAGACACTGTATTCTGGGAGTTGTAGTTTCTCAAGGTCTTTAGCCTTCTCTGCTAAAGAGTGCTGGTGCCTTGCCAAACTATAACTCTCAAGATTCCACAGCATTGAGCCATAGCTGTTAGAAGCATTATCAAACTGTATTTGTTCCAACAGTGTAGATGTAAGCCAAAGTGGAACAATAATATGGTCATAACAATGGGGTACATCAATGCTGCTCAATGCTGTGGAATCCTGGGAGTTGTAGTTTTACAAGCTCTTTTGCCTTCTCTTTTGCTTTATGCACCTGCTTCTGCAAAAAAATACTGCATCCAAAATGACCCTAAGACTTAAGGGTGCACCGTACACTATTCTGGAAGTTGTAGTTTCCCAAGGTCCTTGGCCTTTTCTGCTAAAGAGTGCTGGTGCCTTGCCAAACTATAACTCTCAAGATTCCACAGCATTGTGCCATAGCTGTTAGAAGCATTATCAAACTGTATTCGTTCCAACAGTGTAGATGTAACCCAAAGTGGAACAATAATATGGTCATAACAATGGGGTGCATCAATGCTGCTCAATGCTGTGGAATCCTGGGAGTTGAGGGTGTAGTTTCCCAAGTTCTTTAGCCTTCTCTGCCCAAGAGTGCTGGTACCTCACCAAACTATAAATCCCAGGATTCCACAGCATTGAGCCATGGTAGTTACATGTATTATCAAACTGTATTCGCTCCATGCACATGGTTGCGCAAAACATATGGTGTATAAAATGACCCTCACACTTAAGGATGACTCATACACTGTATTCTGGGAGTTGTAGTTTTCCAAGGTCTTTAGCCTACTCTACCCAAGAGTACTTTTCCTGCCCTCCTGTACCTCACCAAACTATAAATCCCAGGATTCCATAGCTTTGAGCCATGGCAGTTACAAGCATTATCAAACTGTATTCATTCTAACAGTGCAAATGCAACCCAAAGTGGAATAATAATAGTCATAACAATGGGGTGCATCAATACTGCTCAATGCTATGGAATCCTGGGAGTCGCAGTTTTACAAGCTCTTTTGCCTTCTCTTTTGCGTCATGCACACGCTTCTGCAAAAAATACGGCGTCTAAAATGACCCAAACACTTAAGGGTGCACCATACACTGTATTCTGGGAGTTGTAGTTTCCCAAGTTCTTTAGCCTTCTCTGCCCAAGAGTACTGGTACCTCACCAAACTATAACTCTCAAGATTCCACAGCATTGAGCCATAGCTGTTAGAAGCATTATCAAACTATTTGTTCCAACAGTGTAGATGTTACCCAAAGTGGAGCAATAATATGGTCATAACAATAGGGTGCATCAATGCTGCTCAGTGCTGTGGAATCCTGGGAGTTGCGATTGTAGTTTCCCAAGTTCTTTGGCCTTCTCGGCCCAAGAGTGCTGGTACCTCACCAAACTATAACTCCCAGGATTTCATAGCATTGAGTCATTGCTGTTACAAGCATTATCAAAGTGTATTTGTTCTAACAGTGTAAATGCAACCCAAAGTGGAACAATAATATGGTCATAACAATGGGGTGCATCAATACTGCTCAATGCTATGGAATCCTGGGAGTTGCAGTTTTACAAGCTCTTTTGCCTTCTCTTTTGCTTCATGCACATGCTTCTGCAAATAATACAGTGTCTAAAATGACGCTAAGACTTAAGGGTGCACTGTATTCTGGGAGTTGCAGTTTCCCAGTGTCTTCATCCTTCTCTGTACAAGAGTGCTGGTGCCTCACCAAACTACAACTCCCAGGATTCCATAGCTTTGAGCCATGGCAGTTACAAGCATTATCAAATTGTATTCGTTCCAACAGTGTAGAAGATGTAACCCAAAGTGGAATAATAGGGCCATAAAAATGGGTGCATCAACACTGCTTAATGCTATGGAATCCCGGGAGCTGCAGTTTTACAAGCTCTTTTGCTTCATGCACATAGTTGAACAAAACATATGGTGTATAAAATGACCCCCACACTTAAGCATGACTCCGACACTGTGTTCTGGGAGTTGTCGTTTCCCAAGGTCTTTAGCCTTCTCTGCCCAAGAGTGCTGATGCCTTGCCAAACTATAATTCCCAGGATTCCATAGCACTGAGCCATGGGAGTTACAAGCATTATCGAACTATATCCATGTCCCAGAAGCATTCACTCCTGACGTTTTGGCCACATCTATAGCAGACATATTTTTCTTTTTCTTCATGCACATGCTTGTGCAGAAATACGTTGTCTAAAATGACCCTAAGACTTAAGGGTGCACCATAAACTGTATTCTGGGAGTTGCAGTTTCCCAAGGTCTTTCACCTTCTCTGCCCAAGAGTGCTAGTGCCCCACCAAACTACAAATCCCATTATTATTATTATTATTATTATTATTATTATTATTATTATTAGGATTGAATTCCCCCGATTTTATAAACCATTCCCCTTTAAACCAGCAATAATGTGTTGCAACCCAACATCTGCTGGGCCCTATGAATTCCCATTCCCGGTAGAGAAGAAATTGAATGTGTTCGGATTACGGGATTAAAAGAGATAACGGGAAGGGCTCAATCGTCCCCTCCTGCAGCCAGATGATCCCAGTTTGTGTTGGGAACATGAGTTTTGCTCAAATAGCTGCACATCAAAGGAGGCCGACTGCAAAAGACGACAACATTAAAATGCATGTTTTAAACTGCTTTTCATATAATTGATGGTGTTTTTAAAATTTAATGCAGTTTGACACCACTTTAAACTGCCTTGGATCAGCGCTATGCAATCCTGGGAGTTTTAGTTTCCCAAGGTCTTTACAGCATTCTTTGGAAGCAACTACACTGTAGGATTAATGCAGTTTGACACCAATTTACCTGCCTTAGATTAGTGTTATGAAATTCTGAGAGTTTTAGTTTCCCAAGGTCTTTAGAGCATTCTTCAGGAGCATCTACACTGTAGAATTAATCCAGTTTGGCACACTTTAAACTGCCTTGGATAATAATAATAAAAAATAATAATAATTGGACCAGTGCTATGTTATTCTGGGAGTTTTAGTTTCCCAAGGTCTTTATAGCATTCTTTGAGGGCATCTACCTGTAGAAGTAATGCAGTTTGACACCACTCTAACTGCCTTGGATCAGCGCTATGCAATCCTGGGAGCTGTAGTTTCCCAAGGTCTTTGTAACATTCTTTGGGAGTATCTACACTGTAGAATTAATGCAGTTTGGCACACTTTAAACTGCCTTGGATCAGTGCAATGGAATCGTGGGAGTTGTAGTTTCCCAAGGTCCTTAGAGCATTCTTCAGGAGCATCTACACTGTAGAATGAATGCAGTTTTGCACCACTTTAATATGCCTTGGATCAGTGCTATGCTATTCTGGGAGTTTTAGTTTTCCAAGGTCTTTATAGCATTCTTTGGGAGCATCTACATTGTAGAATTTGGCACCAGTTTAACTGCCTTGGATCAGTGCTATCTAATCCTAAGAGTTGTAGTTTCCCAAGGTCGTTATAACATTCTTTAGGAGCATCTACACTGTAGAATTAATGTAGTTTTGCACTACTTTGATATGTCTTGGATCAGTGCATTTGAAATCCTGGGAGTTGTAGTTCCCCAAGGTCTTTACAGCATTCTTTGGGAGCATATACACTGTAGAAATAATGCAGTTTTGCACTATTTTGATATGCCTTGGATCAGTGCTCTGGAATCCTAGGAGTTGTAGTTCCCCAAGTTCCTTATAGCATTCTTTGGGAGCATATACACTGTAGAAATAATGCAGTTTTGCACTACTTTAAACTGCCTTGGATCAGTGTGATGTAATTCTGGGAGTTGTAGTTTCCCAAGTTTTTTATAACATTCTTTCGGAGCATCTACATTGTAGAGTTTGACACCAGTTTAACTGCCTTGGATCAGTGCTATCTAATCCTAAGAGTTGTAGTTTCCCAAGGTCTTTATAGCATTCTTTAGGAGCATCTACACTGTAGAATTAATGCAGTTTTACACCACTTTAAACTGCCTTAAATCCATGCTATGGAATCCTGGGAGTCATAGTTTCCCCAAGGTATTTATAGCATTATTTGGGAGAACCTGCACTGTATATTCTCCCAAAGAATCAATGCACAATTGATACAGTTTGACACCACTTTAAACTGCCTTGGATCAGTACTTTTGGAATCCTGGGAGTTGTGGTTTCCCAAGGTCTTTCTAATCATTTATAGCATTCTTTGGGAGCATT
The DNA here is from genome assembly GCF_037176765.1 of Anolis sagrei. Lineage (NCBI taxonomy): Eukaryota > Metazoa > Chordata > Lepidosauria > Squamata > Anolidae > Anolis > Anolis sagrei. The sequence continues at coordinate 3,078,464 of NC_090021.1, read as the reverse complement.
TACCATGCAAAAGACACAAAGATGGAGCTCCAACCTTCAAATCTGGCCACACAAACGGAATGGCAAGGTGTCACCATTGACCTACTACTGACCCACAAAGACAATGCAGCAATGGGCCAAAAAAAGTACATTTTGCACCTGGATCGCCTTATCTGACCATGACAAAGTCAAAACCACATTTAGATACAATGCAGGACACGTCCTTCATGCAAAGCAAAGGGTTTCAGCCACATGGAGAGCCTGATTTGGAAGGGAAAAACATTGGATCCATGCAAAAGAGATCAGCCCATTTAGAGGATGCAAAATAGGATACAGTATATGAAAAATAGATACAAATGTTACATTAAAAGCAAAGGGAAGATACAATGTGGGAAATATGCTTTGGAAGAAGCCAAGCACCACCGCTGCCTGAAGTTCTATATTTGGATATATATATATATATATATATATATATATATATATATATATATCCTATGCAAAATAAATCAGAAAGTTAAAGAAAAAAAAATAAGTCAAGGTACAATATAGGATCAATGCAAAAATAAATTCCAAATAGAGGATCAATGCAAAACTAAATTCACAATAGAGGATCATTGCAAAACTAAATTCAAAATAGGGGATCAATGCAAAACTAAATTCAAAACATAGGATCAATACACAAATACATTCAAAATAGAGGATCAATGCACAAATAAATTCAAAATACAGGATCAACGCACAAATAAATTCAAAATACAGGATCAATGCAAAAATAAATTCAAAACAGAGGATCAATGCACAAATACATTCAAAATAGAGGATCAAGGCACAAATAAATTCAAAATATATGATCAAGGCACAAATAAATTCAAAATAGAGGATCAAGGCACAAATAAATTCAAAATAGAGGATCAATGCACAAATAAATTCAAAATACAGGATTAATGCACAAATAAATCCAAATATTAGATTTTAAAAAGAAGACAGGGTAAATAAAAGGCAGGAGATATGCAATGTGTAAAATAGGATACGGTAACTGCAAAATTTAGCATTAAATGGCCTTGCAGCTTCAAAGACTGGCTGGTTGCTTCTGGGGGGTTCTTTTTTGGGAGGTGTTAGGCGCCTTCGGTGGCACAGTGGGTTAAACCGCTGAGCTGCTGAACTTGCTGACCAAAAGGTCGGCAGTTCAAATCCAGGGAGCAGGATGAGCTCCTGCTGTTAGCTCCAGCTCCTGCCAACCTAGCAGTTTGAAAACATGCAAATGTGAGATCAATAGGTACCACTCCGGCGGGAAGGTAACAGTGCTCCATGCAGTCATGCTGGCCACATGACCTTGGAGGTGTCTTTGACTTAGAGATGGAGATGAGCACCAGAGTCCCCGAGTTGGACACAACTGGACTTAATGTCAAGGGGAAACCTTTACTTTTAACTAATTGGAATCATTAAATAAAAACTTAAGGGAGGATGCAATGTAGGAGAGATGCAATATGCAAAATAGGATCCATGCAAATTAAATATTGCATTGTTTTGAGCACTGTTTACTGCTTTAAGAGAGGAAAGCAGTATATAAATAAGTGTCTATATAAATAAAAAGGTATTGTTAGTTTGTGGGATTAACATAACTCAAAAACCACTGGACAAATTGACACCAAATTTGGACACGATATGCCTATCAAACCAACGAATGACTGTCACTCATAAAAACACTGAAAAACACAGCAGAAGAGACTTAAAAAGCCAAAAAACTAAAAATTAAATTACAACACATGGGCAAAACCATATATATATGCAAAAACACATATACACAAACACACAAAACACATATACACAGAGTGGGCCACAGCAAAGCGTAGCAGGGGACGGCTAGTCTATATAAATAAAAATGTAATGTTCATTTGTGAGATTAACAAAACTCAAAAACCACTGGATGAATTGACACCAAATTTGGACACAAGGCACCTAACAACCCAATGTATGTCCTTCACTCAAAAAAATTGATTTCGTCATTTGGGAATTGTAGTTACTGGGATTTATAGTTCACCTACAATCAAAGAGCACTCTGAACCCCACCAACGATGGAATTGAACCAAACTTGGCACACAGTTCTCCCATGACCAACAGAAAATACTGGAAGGGTTTGGTGGGCAACGTCCTTTGGTTTTGGAGCTGTAGTTCACCTACATCCAGCGATCACTGAGGACTCAAACAATGATGAATCTGGACCAAACTCTACACAAATACTCAATATGCCCAAATGTGAACACTGGTAGAGTTTGGGGAAAATAGAATCTTGTCATTCAGGAGTTGTAGTTGCTGGGATTTATAGTTCACCTACAATCAAAGAGCATTCTGAATCCCACCAACTATAGAATTGGGCCAAACCTTCCACACAGAACCCCCATGAGATCCACAACAACGTGTGGCAGGGGGCGGCTAGTAATAAATATAGTATTAAAATACAGTATAATAAATCAGAATATTACATTACAAAATAGGATCTATGTAAATTGGATACTGCATTGTTTTTAGCATAGTTCACAGCCTGAAGAGAAGAAAGTGGTATGTAAACAAATATAATATTATAATATAATAAATGCAATAACAATACAATATAAATTCATATAATGATAATATATCAAAATATAAAAATCGAAATATTGCAATAGTTAGGGGACCATGTAAGGTGCATGTAATGTCCAAAATAGGATAGGCACAAAATAAATCAGAGTTTGGGAATTGGAAGAAACTATAACTCCCATCAGCCTGCAAGCAGCATACTGGGAGTTGTGGTCCCTTTAAAAAGGATGCTCTATAGTAGGGAATAGGCACAGAACTTGAGCCAAAAAATGGGGTTCAAACTAATAATCATAATATGTAGTATTTGCAAAATAAACCACAGCTTTGGGAATTGGAAGAAACTATAACTCCCATCATCCTGCCAGCAGCATCCTGGGAGTTGTGGTCCCTTTAAAAAAGATGCTCTATAGTAGGGAATAGGCACAGAACTTGAGCCAAAAGGGGAAACTGGGTTCAAACTAATAATCATAATATGTAATATTTGCAAAATAAATCAGATCTTGGGAACTCCCATAAGTCCCATCATCCTCCAACCAGCATGCTGGGAGTTGTGGTCCCTTTAAAAAGGATGCTCTGTAAGAGGAAATAAGTACAGAACTCTAGCCAAAAAGTAAAACGGGGTTCAAACTAATAATCATAATATGTAATATCTGCAAACACGCATGATGACACGTGTTCCCCATGTCACGTTCACACGAGACGCCCTCTGCGCGTCAATTTGCGGGTTTATTTTCTTTTTCCTTCCCTCCTCAACCACAGGAGCAGGAAAGAACGCAAACACGCATCTTGCACGCTTTTTGCACGCATGCATGTGTGAATGGGCCAAAAGGGGGCTGACTTGCGTGTTTTGCAGACTCATACCCCATTCTTATGGACCGGGGGATAAACTAACATGGTGTTTGCTTATATTTTTGATGGGGACTTTGCAAGCCTTGCAAAAGTAATCCCTTCCCTCTTGCATTGCAGTGCATTGCATCTCCCCTTCCTCAGGCAATCCCTCCCACTCTCTCCTTCTTACCTGTCCTTGGCTCTTCTTCCCTCCTCGGACTGTCCGAATGGCGCAGCAGCACTCCGGCCCTTTTATCCTACAGCCCCTCCCTCCTTTTTCTCCCCCCCCCCCCCACCGCTGTGACGTCACCTTCCCCATCCAGGTCCCCAGTTCTCAATCCATCCGCAAAAAGGCGCACTACCCAGAGTGGTCGCTAGAGGGAGCGCTCGCCAATGGGAAAACAGCATAGCCTTATGACTCTTTGTTGTTGTTCATTCGTTCAGTCGTCTCCGACTCTTCGTGACCTCATGGACCAGCCTACGCCAGAGCTCCCTGTCGGCCGTTACCACCCCCAGCTCCCTCAAGGTCAGTCCAGTCACTTCAAGGATGCCATCCATCCATCTTGCCCTTGGTTGGCCCCTCTTCCTTTTGCCTTCCACTTTCCCCAGCATAATTGTCTTCTCTAGGCTTTGCTGTCTCCTCATGATGTGGCCAAAGTACTTCAACTTTGTCTCTAGTATCCTTCCTTCCAGTGAGCAGTCGGGCTTTATTTCCTGGAGGATGGACTGGTTGGATCTTCTCGCAGTCCAAGGCACTCTCAGCACTTTCCTCCAACACCACAGCTCAAAAGCATCTCTCTTCCTTCGCTCAGCCTTCCCGAAGGTCCAGCTCTCACATGCGTAGATGTGACTACAGCGAATACCATGGCTTGGACTAGGCAATGGATCTTGGTTGCCAGTCTGATGTCTCTACTCTTTACTATTTTATCGAGACTGGACATTGCTCTCCTCCCAAGAAGGAAGCGTCTTCTGATTTCCTGGCCACAGTCTGCATCTGCAGTCATCTTTGCACCTAGAAATACAAAGTCTGTCACAGCCTCCACGGTTTCTCCCTCTATTTTCCAGTTGTCAATCATTCTTGTTGCCATCATCTTGGTTTTTTTGATGTTTAGCTGCAACCCGGCTTTTGCGCTTTCTTCTTCCACCTTGATTAGAAGGCTCCTCAGCTCCTCCTCGCTTTCGGCCATCAGAGTGGTGTCATCTGCATATCTGAGGTTGTTAATGTTTCTTCCAGCAATTTTCACCCCAGCCTTGCATTCATCAAGCCCCGCACATCCTCGCATGATGTGTTCTGCATACCAGTTACAGAGGTTGGGTGAGAGTATGCAGCCTTGCCGGACGCCTTTCCCAATCTTGAACCCGTCTCCTGTTCCGTGGTCAGTTCTGACTGTTGCTCCTTGGTCCTTGTACAGATTCCTCAGGAGAGAGACAAGGGGGCTTGGTATGCCCATCCCACCAAGAACTTGCCACAATTTATTATGATCCACACAGTCAAAGGCTTTGGAATAGTCAATGAAGCAGAAGTAGATGTTTTTCTGAAACTCCCTGCCTTTCTCCATTCTCCAGCATCCGGATATTGGCAATCTGGTCTCTCATTCCTCTGCCTTTTCTAATCCCAGCTTGAACATCTGGCAACTCTCGCTCCATGTATTGCTGGAGTCTTCCTTGCAGGATCTTGAGCATTACCTTACTGGCATGAGAAATAAGGGCCACTGTACGGAAGTTTGAGCAGTCTTTCGCATTTCCCTTTTTTGGTATGGGGATATAAGTTGATTTTTTCCAGTCTGATGGCCATTCTTGTGTTTTCCATATTTGCTGGCAAATGGCATGCATCACCTTGACAGCATCATCTTTTAAGATTTTAAACAGTTCAGCTGGGATCCCGTCGTCTCCTGCTGCCTTGTTGTTAGCAATGCTTCTTAAGGCCCATTCAACCTCACTCCTCAGGATGTCTGGTTCTTATGACTCTAGGTCAGCGTTTCTCAACCTGGGAGTGGGGACCCCTGGAAGGGGGGGGGGTACGAGGGGGTGTCAGAGGGGTCGGCAAAGACCACCAGAAAACACAGAATTTCGTATTGGTCCTGGGGGTTCTGTGTGGGAAGTTTAGCCCAATTCTACCGTTGGTGGGGTTCAGGATGCTCTTTGATTGTAGGTGAACTATCAATCCCAGCAAATACAACTCCCAAATGTGAAGCTCTATTTTCCCCAAACTCTACCAGTGTTCACATTTGGGCATATTAAGTATCCGTGCCAAGTTTGGTCCAGATCCATCATTGTTTGAGTCCACAGTGCTCTCTGGATGTAGGTGAACTACAACTCCAAAACTCAAGGTCAGTGCCCACCAAACCCTTTCAGTATTTTCTGTTGGTCATGGGAGTTCTGTGTGCCAAGTTTGGGCCAATTCTACCATTGATGGGGTTCTGAATGATCTTTGATTGTAGGTGATCAATCCCAGCAAATACAACTCCCAAATGTCCAGCTCTATTTTCCCCAAACTCCACCAGTGTTCATATTTGGGCATATTAAGTATCCATGCCAAGTTTGGTCCAGATCCATCATTGTTTGAGTCCACAGTGCTCTCTGGATGTAGGTGAACTACAACTCCCAAAACTCAAGGTCAGTGTCCACCAAACCCTTCCAGTATTTTCTGTTGGTCATGGGAGTTCTGTGTGAAAGGGTCCACAGAGCTCTAAGTATCTCATCGAACTACAACTCCCGACACTCCTCAATATGGAGCTGTGGCTGTGGCTCCATACTGAGGAGTGTCGGGAGTTGTAGTTCGATGAGATACTTAGAGCTCTGTGGACCCTTTCATGCTATACAAGGGGTCTTATTTCCCTGCCAAATAGTAGTAGCGCCTTGCTAAACTAGAAATCCCAGGCCCCTTGTATAGCATGAATGGGCCTACAGAGCTCTAAGCATCTCATCAAACTACAACTCCCAACATTCCTCAGTATGGAGACACAGGCCCAAAAGGTAGATCGTACAATGGAATGCATGCAGTTTGGCACCACCTTAGCTTATCCTGGGAGTTGTAATTCCACAAGGTCTTCGGCTTCTCTGCCAAATAGTAGTGGTGCCTCACTACACTAGAAATCCCGAAGACCTTGTGGAACTACAACTCCCAGGATCAGCTGAAGTGGTGTCAAACTGCATGCATTCCATTGTACGACCTATCTTTTGGGCCTTGTGTTTACTTTTCTGCACCTCTGTCCCTTGATTCACCTTTTCCTCCTTTTCAGAGTAAACAAACCCAAAACGTTTGAACTTCCCTTCCAATCTCTTAATCCGCTTAGATGTTGCAAACCTCATGAAGGATGTTCTCACAGGTGTGGTTTTTGAATGTGCAATGAACATGACCTTGATCAAGGCTGCATGTAACAAAGGTTACCTTTATACCAGGCATGGGCAAACTTTGGCCCTCCAGGTGTTTTGGACTTCAACTCCCACAATTCCTGGCCTCAGGCCCTTCCCAGCTTCAGGAAAGGGCCTGAAGCCGATGTTGAACATGAATTTAGGAGACTCTGCCGAAGCAGAGGTCAGCAGGTTCCCCAGAGTTGTCAGGCTTCTGGACACACATGAGATGCAGGGGTCCATAATGAAAAAGTGAGATAACAGTTAGTCACAAAATTAGTCTAGGAGAAAATGGCATCGGTTTGGAGTCGGTCCGTTGACCGCGGATACGGGGCCCCAAAGGGTTTCCATATCCACGGTTCAGAGGAACGCAGTTTCAGCCTCCCCGGGATGCTGTACGAGCATCCTGGGTGAGCCAACAGTGGAGTCGATCTGTTGACCTGCGGATACGGAGGCCCAAAGGGTTTCCGTATCCATGGTTCAGAGGAACACAGTTTCAGCCTCCCCAAGATGCTGTAAGAGCATCCTGGGTGAGCCAACAGTGGAGTCGATCTGTTGTCCCGCGGATACGGGGGCCCAAAGGGTTTCCGTATCAACGGTTCAGAGGAACGCAGTTTCAGCCTTCCCGGGATGCTATAAGAGCATCCTGGGTGAGCCAACAGTGGAGTTGATCTGTTGACCCACGGATACGGGGGCCCAAAGGGTTTCCGTATCAACGGTTCAGAGGAACGCAGTTTCAGCCTTCCCGGGATGCTATAAGAGCATCTTGGGTGAGCCAACAGTGGAGTCGATCTGTTGACCCGTGGATACGGGGCCCCAAAGGGTTTCCGTATCCATGGTTCAGAGGAACGCAGTTTCAGCCTCCCCAGGATTCTGTAAGAGCTTCCCGGCTGAGCTAACAATGATCTGCGGCTCGGAAAGGGAAAGGTTCATGTTAGAGAGTGTTAGAGGCAGTAAAGAGACACAATGTATCACTACGAGGAGAAAAAGTTGCAGTTGAAGGATACTTTTATTGGGGATTATTACACTGTTGTTACAAAGGAAAGCAGACGGTGATTTTTAGTTGAAACTACTGCTGTGGCCACAGTCCCATCATTGTTGGCCCAATCAGATGTCCTGGAACTGCGGAACTCCCTGCTGCGGTTCAGATCAACTTGATTGAGGGAGCTTGGGGGCTCGACCTCAAAGCTAGGAATTGTGGGAGTTGAAGTCCAAAACACCTGGAGGGCCAAAGTTTGCTCTTGCCTGCTCTACAGCATAGAACGAATGAAATTCAAGACCTCTTTCAATGCTTTGACCCAATGCTATGGAATTATGGAAGTTGTAGTTTTGGCGAGTCACCAAAGGCAGAGAAAGCTCAGGAATACATCCAACTACAACTCCCAAGCATTCCATAGTATTCAGCCAGGGTGGTCAAAGTGATGTCCAACTGCATTCATTCCACAGTGTAGATAGACAGGCTGACCTTTCTCCACAACTGCTTCCTCAAGTGTTGCAAAGTGTCTTGAGGTGTCGCATCAGCTCTTTTGTTGACTCATCCTTTTCCATTGCGACACAAACCGCAGATGACTCGGTTTCTGTTTTTGACTTTCCTTCATCTTGCTGCTTATTTATTGCAACATCTTGTCTAAGTCTGCCTTTTCCACTCCAGGATAAACACAGAGCTAGAAGGGTCCCCCAAAGGCCATCCAGACTGACCCCTTTCTGCCAGGCAGGAAGATATACCACCCAAGCCCTCCAGACAGATGGCCACCCAGACTCTGATCCTTTCTAAACTGCTATCAAACCCAGATGATCAAATCAGATAATCCGCATTATCTGCTTTGACCTGGATTATATGAGTCTACACTGCTATATAATCCAGTTGAAAGCAGTTAGTTTGGATTTTACATGACAGTGTAGAACAGTGTTTCTCAACCTGGGGGTCGGGACCCCTGAGGGGGTCGCAAAGGGGTGTCAGAGGGGTCGCCAAAGACTATCAGAAAACACAGCATTTTCTGATGGTCATGAGGATTCCATATGGGAAGTTTGAGCCAATTCTATCGTTGGTGGAGTTCAGAATGTTCTTTGATTGTAATGAACTATAAATCCCAGCAACTACAACTCCCAAAAGCCAAGGTTTATTTTCCCCAGGCTCCACCAGTGTTCACATTTGCACATATTGAGTATTTGTGCCAAGTTTGGTCCAGATCCACCATTGTGTGAGTCCACAGTGTTCTCTGGATATAGGTGAACTACAACTCCCAAACTCAAGGTCAATACCCACCAAACCTTTCCAGTGTTTTCCGTTGGTCATGGGAGTTCTGGGTGGCAAATTAGGTTCAAATCCATCGCTGGTGCAGTTCAGAATGCTCTTTGATTATAGGTGAACTATAAATCCCAGCAACTACAACTCCCAAATTACAAAACCAATCCTTCCCCAACCCCACTAGCATTTATATGTAAGTGCATTGGGTGTTTGTGCCCAGTTTGGCCCAGTGAATGAAAATGCATCTTGCATATCTGATATTTACATTATGATTTATAACAGTAGTAAAATGAATGTTATGAAGTAGCAACAAAAACAATGTTATGGTTGGGGGTCACCACCACATGGGGGGCTGTATTCAGGGGTCACGGCATTAGGAAGGTGGAGAACCACTGGTGTAGAAGGAGCCCCAGTTTGCTTCCATCTGCAGATCTCTGTGTCACCTGCATGCATCCTGGAATCATCGCAATAGAAGGGACCCCTTGAGGCCATCCAATCCATTCCCTTGCATGGATTCCCTCTCACAGTCAGGAAGTTCTTCCTCATGTTCGGATGGAATCTCCTGTAGTGTGATACATCCTGATCCTGTCCTCTGGGCTATTGGCTGATCCTCCTAATTTAGTCCTACCTATAATTATGATCAGCATCTATTCCATCAGGACTGGATGCATCCTATAGCAGCCCCATTTGTAAAACTTGCTCCAGTCTGCCATCCCACTTGCAACCCACCCACTTGCAATGGTACAAGGGATGTGTTATTGCCCCAACCTTATTCTCCATCTTCGTCAGGAAGAACTTCCTGACTGTGAGAGCCGTTCAGCAGTGGAACTCTCTGCCCCGGAGTGTGGTGGAGGCTCCTTCTTTGGAAGCTTTTAAGCAGAGGCTGGATGGCCATTTGTCAGGGGTGATTTGAATGCAATATTCCTGGTTCTTGGCAGAATGGGGTTGGACTGGATGGCCCATGAGGTCTCTTCCAACTCTTAGATTCTATGATTCTATGATTCTATGATTCTATGATCACTATGATACTTCATCTTGTTGATGGGAAGCTTCCCACCGGAGTGGAAATCATCTCTCGGACAGACGGCAAGCTGTTTAACTTCAGCAGACTGAAAGCCAAAACCAAAGTCACAACAACATCTGTTATAGAACTCCAATATGCTGATGACAACATCATCTGTGTGCATTCAGAAGAAGACCTACAAGCCACTCTAAACACCTTTGAAGAAGCAGATGAGAAGCTCAGCCTGTCACTGAACAACATGCTCCTCCAGCAGTCACCAGCCAACCCCTCTCCAATGCCAGAAATACAGCTTAATGGCATAACATTAGAAAACGTTGACCATTTCCGCTCCCTTGGCAGCCACCTCTCCACAAAAGTCAACACTGACACCAAAATACAATACTGCCTGAGCTCTGCGAGTGCAGCATTCTTCCGAATGAAGCAGAGAGTGTTTGAGGACCGGGACATCCATAGGGAGACCAAGGTGCTTGTTTATAAAGCTATTGTCCTCTCAACCCTGCTATACGCCTGTGAGACGTGGACTATTTACAGATGTCAACATTGAGACTGAAATACAACTCTGCCTGAGCTCTGCAAGTACAGCATTCTTCTGAATGAAGCAGAGAATGTTTGAGGATCAGGACCATAAGGTGACCAAGGTGCTTGGTTATAAAGCGATTGTCCTCCCAACCCTGCTATATGCCTGCGAGACGTGGACTGTCTACAGATGTCACACCCAACTCCTGGAATGATTCCATCAGCAATGCCTATGTAACATCCTGCAAATTTCTTGGGAAGACAGGTGGGGAAATGTCAGCATGCTGGAAGAAGCAAAGACCACCAGCATTGAAGTGATGGTCCTCCGCCATCAACTCTGCTGGACTGAAGGCCACATTGTCCAAAAGCCCAGTAACCGTCTCCCAAAGCAGTTGCTTTACTCCAAACTCAAGAACGGAAAACTGAATGTTAGAGGGCAGGAAAAGAGATTGAAAGATGGGCTCAAAGTCAACCTTAAAAACTGTGGCATTGACATTGAGAACTGGGAAGTCCTGGCCCTTGAGTGCTCCAGCTGGAGGTCAGCTGTGACCAGCAGTGCTGTAGAATTTGAAGATGCACGCATGGAGGGAGAAAGGAGAGATGTACCAAGAGGAAAGCGCATCAAGCCAACCCTGACCGTGACCACCTCCCACCTGAAAACCGATGCCCTCTCTGTGGGAGAACATGCAGGTCAAGAATAGGGCTTGACCTTGACTGGGAACATCTTCCATCTGGAAACTGTTGTCCTCACTGCGGGAGAACATGCAGGTCAAGAATAGGGCTCCACGGCCACCTACGGACCCACTGCCAGGACACCGATCTTGGAAGACAATCCTACTCGGGCAACGAGGGATCACCTAAGAAAGTAAGCATCCTCAGAGGTTGTGAGGTTGTGAAGTCTCACAATCTCACAGGATGCCTGCCATAGATGCAGGCAAAACATCAGGAGAGAATGCTTCTAGAACATGGCCATATAGCCTGAAAATCCTACAACAACCCAGTGATTCTGGCCATGAAAGCCTTCAACAAGGTAGTATTAATTTCCAAGGGTAAGTCGAGATGTGTAGTTCAAGATTCCATAGCACTGGACCATGGCAGCTAAAGTGGTCTCCAACTGCATTAATTCTGCAGTGTAGATGCCCCTTTTAGTCTTATTCTTGTACCAAATACCAAATGGTCAATTTATAAAGCCAGGCTGCAATTCCCAATATTGGCCAGAAGGTGGCAGCACACCCAAGCTCTCCATCTCTCATGCAAGTAAACATCTAGACTAGAACCTACAGTCTTCTGAAGCCTTTAGCAAAACCAAAGCATTCTTCACTCAACTAAATAAGTTTCCAGATTTTCAAACTATCCTTTCTCCACCCAAATGGCACAGAAGACCCATCATCCTTCCCAAAAAAAAGCACCAAAGAATAGGAAAGATTCTGCAGGAGGTACAAATTTGTTCATGCAAAGTAAGGGTGCATCTACACTGTGTAATTAATGCAGCTCGGCACTGCTCTAAGTGCCATAGCTCAATGCTATGGGATACTGGGAATTGTAGTTTTGCAAGGTCTATAGACTTCTCTGACAAGAAGTGGTGGTGCCTTACCAAACTACAACTCCCAAGGTTCCTTAGTATTGAGGCGTTGAAATCGAGGTGTAATTTAAAAGGGTCTGGCCCTGAAGGAGGGACCCTGTGAACCCACCAAAGAGGGCTCGCTACAATGGTGAGCAAAGAGAAGCCCAATTTAAAGGGCTTTTCCTGAGTTCCCCAAAGAAATCTCACCAAAGTTGAAGGAAGTGCCACCGAGATGATTTTATTGCGATTCAGCTGAAAAGGATGCAAAGCAGCAATATTCGCCAAGCTAAGCATGCATGAGTACAAATAAAAGCCAATCTCCCGCTCTCCGCCCTCCACCTGGCTTGAAGGTGATTGGCTGGCGCTTCAACAGCTGGAAGGAGGCTTGGCTGCCTCTCAAGCACCTGGGCCAATCGCAAGGTTTTATGCTGTGTGCCTGGGCCAATCACAGGGCTTTGGCTGCCTCGACGCTTCAGCGAATCAGGAGAGAGGGAGGCAGGACAAAGGAATACAATGCATTCTTGAGTGGATTATGGAAATTCAGGAAATGTCCAAGGGGCTGGTGAGTCCTAAAGGCCTACGAGCTAGCCTTCTATTGTTCTTTGAGTGTCTAATAAGCATTGATGTTGGCGATACTGCCATAATCCGGATTTTCTTCCATGCCAAAACAGAGGAACAATGGGGGAAAACTTTGAGTGGATGTTTTAGTAGAGAGATGGAATGGTTGACAGATCAGGGTGAGGTGCAGTTTTCTGAAGGCTCCCCTCTGTCCCATTGTGATATAATCAAAATTGCCAAGCGGTCGTTTCCTCTGGTGGCCAAAACCTCCGATGCCAGAGGCCACGATCCTTTGTTATAGTCCATGCAAATAATGTCTTTTGATAAGGGTTCTTTCAACTGTTAATTTCTTCCTTTTCAGGGTCAGGGTGGCTTCCTTATATTTTTTATACATTTTTTCCAAGGGGAATGGGGCAAAAAGGGTCAGGAAAAAGTCAGATACACAGCGAGGAATATAGAAATATAGCCAGATTTTGTTCATTTTCATGGTCTCCTCCTTTCTGTTGAAATTGTCCACCTGCTTCTTGTGGATTTCAATGGCTTCTCTGTGTAGTCTGACATGGTGGTTGTTGGTGTGGTCCAGCATTTCTGTGTTCTCAAATGATATACTGTGTCCGGGTTGGTTCATCAGGTGCTCTGCTATGGCTCACTTCTCTGGTTGAAGGAGTCTGCGGTGCCTTTCATGTTCCTTGATTTGTGTTTGGGTGCTGCATTTGGGGGTCCTTATATAGACTTGTCCACAGCTGCATGAACAAAATCTGGCTACCAATATTAAAAAACTCTAAAATTACAACAGCAAAACAACAGAGAGTAAACAATCAGGCACATCTAATCACCTCTCAACAAAAGATTCCCCCAGGCACTGCCAAGCCATCAAATGCTAATTAAGGTGGTCAGCTGAAACATTCACACCTAGCTCCAACAGACAAGAGTCCTTTGTCCCACCCTGGTCATTATTCCACAGATATATAAACCCATTTTCCTAGTTCCAACAGACCTCACTACCTCTGAGGATGCTTGCCATAGATGCAGGCAAAACGTCAGGAGAAAATGCCTCTAGAACATGGTCATATAGCCTGGAAAAATCTACAACAACCTGGGGTCAAACTGCTTTAATTCTATCATGTAGACACAACCTTAGAAACAAGACTGTAAAAAACACTTTGGGAAGCTGTGAAGAATGCTGACAAATCAGTCAGGATCCCTACATTACAGAAACACTCCCTTTCCCCTCGTGATGAGACCATTTTTATTTTTAAAAGCATGAAGCTTGTTTGCAGAGAATTACAAAATATCTGTCATTCTGGCGACATTTTAATTTTCTTTAGGAAAAAAATGCACAGCCTTTGTCAGGAAATTAGCAAAACACGATTGCAAAAAATTAACGCTGGGGTCTTATTTATTATTAGCCACCTTGAAATCCTATATTGGAAGAAGGGAGGGAGAAAAATGAAAACAATGACGACGATGATGACGACAGCAACATCAATCTATATAAATAAAAATGCAATGTTCGTTTGTGGGATTAACGGAACTCAAAAACCACTGGATGAATTGACACCAAATTTGGACACAAGACACCTAACAACCCAATGTATGTCCTTCACTCAAAAAAAATGGTTTTGTCATTTGGGAGTTGTGGTTCCTGGGATTTATAGTTCATCTACAATCAAAGAGCATTCTGAACCCCACCAACGATGGAACTGAACCAAACTTGGCATACAGTTCTCCCCTGACCAACAGAAAATACTGGAAGGATTTGGTGGGCAGTGTCCTTTGCTTTTGGAGTTGTAGTTCACCTACATCCAGCAATCACTGTGGACTCAAACACTAATGGTGTTTGAGTCCAAAGTAGACCAAAGTCTACACGAATACTCAATATACCCAAATGTGAACACTGGTGGAGTTTCGGGAAAATAGAATCTTGACATTTGGGAGATGTAGTTGCTGGGATTTGTAGTTCACCTGCAATCACAGAGCATTCTGAACCCCACCAATGATAGAATTGGGCCAAACCTCCCACACAGAACCCCCATGTGGGCCACAGCAATGCGTGGCAGGGGACGGCTAGTTATAATTAAAATTTTAATAATTTATCTCGTACATCTGACCCGCCCTTTGTGCTTGATTTTTATTATATTATTTTGCACTGTTCATTTAATTTTGTTATTTTACGTATTTAGTTGTGATGTAATTTTTCTGTTGTTTTGTGTTTAATTATGCTGTATTGTTTTGAGCTTGGCCTCATGTTAGCTGCCCCGAGTCCCCTTCGGGGAGCTGGAGGTGGGTTATAAATAAAGATTATTATTATTATTATTATTATTATTATTATTATTATTATTAGCCGCCCCCTGCCACGCTTTGCTGTGGCACAGTCTGGTGATCTGGAAAATAAAGTAATGAGAAAGTGTTGGTTTCTAATATATGTAATTTCTTTCTGCTTGTGGGTAAACAGTATTTGATTACGTTTTCTTGCCTTGGCGAAGGGAGTTGGACTGAATGGCCTCAAGTATTTTCTATTGGTCATAGGGGTTCTGTGTGGAAAATTTGCCCCAATTCTATCATTCGTGGGGTTCAGAATGCTCTTTGATTGTAGGTGAACTATAAATCCCAGTAACTACAACTCCCAAATGCCAAGGTCTATTTCCCCCAAACTCCATCTGTGTTCATATTTGGGCATATGGAATATTCATGCCAAGTTTGGTCCAGACCCATAGTTTCAGTCCACAATGCTCTCTGGATGTAGGTGAACTACAACTCCCAAACTCAAGGTCAATGCCCACCAAACCCTTCTAGAGTTTTCTATTGATTATGGGAGTCCTGTGTGCTAAGTTTGGTTCAATTCCATCATTGATGGAGTTCAGGATGCTCTTTGTTTGTAGGTGAACTATAAATCCCAGCAACTACAACTCCCAAATGTGAAGCTCTATTTTCCCCAAACTCTACCAGTGTTCACATTTGGGAATATTGAGTATTTGTGCCAAGTTTGGTCCAGATCCATTATTGTTTGAGTCCACAGTGTTCTCTGGGTGTAGGTGAACTACAACTCCCAAACTCAAGGTCAATGCCCACCAAACCCTTCTAGTGTTTTCTGTTGATAATGGGAGTCCTGTATGCCATGTTTGGTTCAATTCCATCATTGGCGGAATTCAGAATGCTCTTTGATTGTAGGTGAACTATAAATCCCAGCAACTACAACTCCTAAATGACAAAATCAAAAACATTTGAGTGAAGGACATACATTGGATTGTTATGTGTCTTGTGTCCAAATTTGATGTCAATTCATCCAGTGGTTTTTGAGTTCTGTTAATCCCACAAACAAACATTACATTTTTATTTATATAGATGATGATGATGATGATGATGATGATGATGATTATTATTATTATGTGTTTGCAAGTATGGTTCAGGTGCACTGTTGCATCAAAACAAATGCTATACACCTGCGAGACGTGGACTATCTACAGATGTCACATGCCACTCCTGGAATGATTCCATCAGCATTGCCTCCAAAAAACCCTGCAAATCTCTTGGGAAGACAGGCGGACAAACGTCAGTGTGCTGGAAGAAACAAAGACCACCAGCATTGGAGCAATGGTCCTCCGCCATCAACTCCACTGGACCGGCCACATTGTCCGAAAGCCTAAAGATCACCGTCTCCCAAAGCAGTTACTCTACTCCGAACTGAAAATGGAAAATCGCAATGTTGGTGGGCAGGAAAAAAGATTTAAAGATGGGCTCAAAGCCAACCTTAAAAACTGTGGCATAGACACTGAGAACTGGGAAGCCCTGGCCCTTGAGCGCTCCAGCTGGAGGTCAGCTGTGACCAGCAGTGCTGCAGAATTTGAAGAGGCACGAATGGAGGGCGAAAGAGAGAAATGTGCCAAGAGGAAGGTGCATCAAGCCAACCCCGACCAGGACCGCCTTCCATCTGGAAACCAATGTTCTCATTGCAGGAGAACATGCGGGTCAAAATAGGGCTCCACAGCCACCTATGGACCCACCTCCAGGATACTACACTTGGAGGACCATCATCCTCGGACTATGAGGGATCGCCTAAGTAAGTAAGAATCTATGATTCCTCTGAATGACAATCTGTTAGCAAAGATGGCTGGCCCTCCACGCATAATGCTTGACAACATCATAGGTTTGTCTCTGATTTCAAGCTTTGGTCAAGAAACCTCAGGATCTGCTCTGCTTCTGAAACCAGAATCCCAGCAGTGTGTTCATGTGTCTGCATGTGCATCTGCGCTGTTGAATGAATGCATGGCTCAGTGATAAGGAGTGCTGGGAGTTGTAGTTTCCCAAGGCCTTTAGCTTTCTCAGCCTTAGCAAACTACAACTCACGGGATTCCTTATCTCGGAGCCATGGCAACTCCAGCGGTGTCACGGCACATTCCTTCTCAAGGGTGGATGTGCTGCATCCCATCCATCTGTAGGCTCATCCATGCGCATTCCTTGCCTTCCCCTTCCCACTGGGCTGCAAAGGAAGGACATTTGTTAGCAATTAGTGTGGGGAGGGGAGGCGGGAGAGGGACGGAGGCGCACGCACATTTCTCCGGCACAGGCCCAACAAACACCGCCAAAAAACGGCCTCTCCACTGCTGCTTGCACACCATCGCACACTCGAGAGGGAGGAACGGAGGTGGACCGTGTTGCCACCCCCAAACTAGGTCTGTGGCCTGCTGTGGCCTGCCATGGCGTGAGCCAAATCCTGGCACCACCGGATGCCGCATTGGAGAACTCTTTGGAGAAGTTTGCTTGGGCCGAAGCCCAAGAGTTGGAGGAGTGCGCCAGGGGAGAAGAGGGAGGCCGTGCATGGGGCAAGGAAGGAGACCAAACAGGGCTGGGATGTCAGCCCCAGGGTGCATTGGAGGCTCAGCGTTGCTGAGCATCGGCGCATGAGGCAGTGCTCCATCAGTGCTAGCGTGCATTCAAGGCTGGAGCATCATCTGAAGAGGATAGATCTTTTTTCTGCACATCAGCACATGAGAACATACATGGTGTGTACTCCGGACAAGAGCTTCCTTTGCTGAGCATCGGCACATGAGACAGTGCTCCATCAGTGCTAGCGTGCATTCAAGGCTGGAGCATCATCTGAAGAGGATAGACCTTTTTTCTGCACATCAGCACATGAGAACATACATGGTGTGTACTCCGGACAAGAGCTCCCTTTGCTGAGCTTCGGCGCATAAGACAGTGCTCCATCAGTGCTAACGTACATTGAAGTCTGGAGCTTCAGCTGAAGAGGAGAGATCTTTTTTCTGCAAGTCGGCACATGAGAACATACATCGTGTGTGCTTTGGACAAGAGCTCCCTTTGCTGAGCTTCGGTGCATGAAGCAGTGCTCCATCAGTGGTAGTGTGCATTGAAGGCTGAAGCATCATCTGAAGAGGATAGATCCTTTTCCTGCAAGTTGGCACATGAGAACATACATAGTGTATGCTTCGGACAAGAGCTCCCTTTGCTGAGCTTCGGCGCATGAAGCAGTGCTCCATCAGTGGTAGCGTGCATTGAAGGCTGGAGCTTCAGCTGAAGAGGAGAGATCCTTTTTCTGCACATCAGCACATGAGAACATACATGGTGTGTGCTTTGGACAAGAGCTCCCTTTGCTGAGCATTGGCACATGAGAAAGTGTTCCATCAGTGCTAACGTACATTGAAGGCTGGAGCTTCAGCTGAAGAGGATAGATCCTTTTTCTGCACATCGGCACATGAGAACATACATAGTGTGTGCTTCGGACAAGAGCTCCCTTTGCTGAGTATCGGCGCATGAAGCAGTGCACCGTCAACCTGAGGGTGCATAGAAGTCCGGAGCATTGGCTGAGGAGGATAGCTCCTTTCTACACATATCGGCACATCAGAACGCGCACTGTATGTCCTTCGGATCAGAGCTCCCTTTGCTGAGCATCAGTGCATTGACACTTTGGAAGCCAGGACTTGAGTGATTGAGGATGGACCACAGCTAATGCCTTCCTTGGAGAAGTGGTGTGCTGAGCATCTTTTTGCACATGAGGATGGGCCACAGATAGGACTTTGCTTTGAGGAGAAGTAGAGGAGGAATCAGGAGGAAGCACCACCAGGATGCTGCTGTTGTTTTTCTTCAGAGTCCCTCTTCTGAGGCACTCATGTGCTGGGATGTGGCGCAATCAAGGGAGGCCTGCCATGGCCAGATAAGAAGCACCTGGCAGCCTTTGCAGCATCCCTGACCAGCTTGGAACTGGAGCATCAAGGAGCCATTGGACTCGTGGCAAGGAGATGATGAAAGGTACGTTTCTTTCTTTTGGGAGCTCAGAGAACCGGAAAGGGAACTCCAGAGGCCATCCAGTCCAATCCCCAGGAAGACACAACTAACATGTTCTAGAAGCATTCTCTCCTGACGCTTCACCTGCATCTGTGGCAAGCATCCTCAGAGGCTGTGAGGTTTTCACAACCTCTGAGGATGCTTGCCACAGATGCAGGCGAAACATCAGGAGAGAATGCTTCTATAACATGGCCATTTGTTGTTGTTCATTCGTTCAGTCATTTCTGACTCTTCGTGACCTTATGGACCAGCCCACACCAGAGCTCCCTGTCGGCCGTTACCACCCCCAGCTCCTTCAAGAGGTTTTCACAACCTCTGAGGATGCTTGCCACATATGCAGGCGAAACGTCAGGAGAGAATGCTTCTAGAACATGGCCATTTGTTGTTGTTCATTCGTTCAGTCATTTCTGACTCTTCGTGACCTTATGGACCAGCCCACGCCAGAGCTCCCTGTCGGCCATCACCACCCCCAGCTCCTTCAAGAGGTTTTCACAACCTCTGAGGATGCTTGCCACAAATGCAGGCAAAACGTCAGGAGAGAATGCTTCTAGAACATGGCCATTTGTTGTTGTTTATTTGTTCAGTCATTTCTGACTCTTTGTGACCTTATGGACCAGCCCACACCAGAGCTCCCTGTTGGCCGTCACCACCCCCAGCTCCTTCAAGAGGTTTTCACAACCTCTGAGGATGCTTGCCACAGATACAGGCGAAACGTCAGCAGAGAATGCTTCTAGAACATGGTCATTTGTTGTTGTTCATTTGTTCAGTAATTTCTGACTCTTCGTGACCTTATGGACCAGCCCATGCTAGAGCTCCCTGTCAGCCGTCACCACCCCCAGCTCCTTCAACAGGTTTTAACAACCTCTGAGGATGCTTGCCACAGATGCAGGCGAAACGTCAGGAAAGAATGCTTCTAGAACATGGCCATTTGTTGTTGTTCATTCGTTCAGTCATTTCTGAGTCTTCGTGACCTCCTGGACCAGCCCACGCCAGAGCTCCCTGTCGGCCGTCACCACCCCCAGCTCCTTCAAGGTCAGTCCAGTCACTTCAAGGATGCCATCCATCCATCTTGCCCTTGGTCGGCACCTCTTCCTTTTTCCTTCCATTTTCCCTAGCCATACAACCCGAAAAACCTACAACAAACCAACCCCCCACTTGCCTGTTTTTGGAAGCTAGGCCAGGTCAGGTCCGGTGAATTTTTGGAGGGGAGACCCACAACAAAGTCTTTAGCCAAGGAGAAGACTCTTTCTGCAAAACTTGGAGACCTGTTACTATCAGTTAGAGTTAATAATACTGCTTAGGCTTGACTCTTGTCCAATGTTTCTCAACCTGGGGGTCAGAAACCCTGGGGTTTGGCGAGGGGGTGTCAGAGGGGTCACCAAAGACCACCAGGAAATACAGTATTTTCTGTTCATCATGGGGGTTCTGTGTGGGAAGTTTGGCCCAATTCTATAATTGGTGTGGTTCAGAATGTTCTTTGATTGTAGGTGAACTATCAATCCCAGCAACTACAACTCCCAAATGTGAAGTTCTATTTTCCCCAAACTCTACCAGTGTTCCCATCTGGGTATATTGAGTATTCATGCCAAGTTTGGTCCAGATCCATCATTGTTTGAGTCCACAGTGTTCTCTGGATATAGGTGAACTACAACTCCCAAACTCAAGGTCAATGCCCACCAAATCTTCTAGTGTTTTTTTGTTGGTCATGGGAGTTCTGTGTGCCAAGTCCTAGATGCACTTTAGCACTACTAATGTCGCTGCACACCGCACTTAACCCTACGTTACCTCCTGCCATCTCAGCACTTTTAACTCTGTACCCCATTGCGCTGGCCGAACCAGTTTTAATAGTGTCTTGATGTATTGTTATTGTGGTTATTTGCTTAATTGTTTGATTTGCTTGTCTATTGTTGTGTTATGTTTTTATTGTATTGTGTTTTGAGGCTTCGGCCGTGTAAGCCGCATCGAGTCCTTCGGGAGATGCTAGCGGGGTACAAATAAAGTTAATAAATAAATAAATAAATAAATAAGTTTGGTTCAATTCCATCATTTAGGGAATTCAGAATGCTCTTTGATTGTAGGTGAACTATCAATCCCAGCAACTACAACTCCCAAATGTGAAGCTCTATTTCCCCCCAAACTCTTCCAGTGTTCCCATCTGGGCATATTGAGTATTCATGCCAAGTTTGGTCCAGATCCATCATTGTTTGAGTCCACAGTGTTCTCTGGATGTAGGTGAACTGCAGCTCCCAAACTCAAGGTCAATGTCCACCAAACCCTTCCATTATTTTCTGTTGGTTATGGGAGTTCTGTGTGCCAAGTTTGGTTCAATTCCATCATTTATGGAGTTCAGAATGCTCTTTGATTGTAGGTGAACTATCAATCCCAGCAACTACAACTCCCAAATGACAAAAATCCTAATTTTTAGCTGTCCTTGATTGTTTCCCCTCTGTTGTTTTGCTGTTGTAATTTTAGAGTTTTTTAAAATACTGGTAGCCAGATTTTGTTCATTTTCATGGTCTCTTCCTTTCTGTTGAAATTGTCCACATGCTTCTTGTGGACTTCAGTGGCTTCTCTGTGTAGCCTGACATGGAGGTTGTTGGAGTGATCCAGCATTTCTGTGTTCTCAAACAATATGCTGTGTCCAGGTTGGTTCATCAGGTGCTCTGTTATGGCTGACTTCTCTGGTTGGAGTAGTCTGCAGTGCCTTTCATGTTCCTTGATGCGTGTTTGGGGCATGCTGCTGTGTTTGGTGGTCCCTCTGTAGACTTGTCCACAGCTGCATGGTACACGGGAGACTCCTGCAGAGGTGAGAAGATCCCTACTCCAACCAGAGAAGTCAGCCATAGCAGAGCACCCGATGAACAGGTTGACACCGTGTGAAAAAGTTCTTGGAGTCCTTGTGGACAACAAGTTAAACATGAGCCAATAATGTGATACTGTGGCTAAAAATTCCAATGGGATTTTGGCCTGCATCAGGAGGAGTAGGGAAGTCATGCTCCCCATGCTCTATTCTGCCTTGGTTAGACCACACCTGGAATCACAAAGTGTTCAGTTCTGGGCACCACAATTGAAGGGAGATGTTGACTCTAAGCTGGAATGTGTCCAGAGGAGGGCAACTCAAAGGATCAAGGATCTGGAGAACAAGCCCTATGAGGAGCGGCTTAAAGAGCTGGGCATGCTTAGCCTGAAGAAGAGAAGGCTGAGAGGAGATATGATAGCCATGTATAAATATGTGAGAGGAAGCCACAGGGAGGAGGAGGGAGCAAGCTTGTTTTCTGCTTCCTTGGAGACTTGGACGCAATGGAACAATGGCTTCAAACTACAAGAGAGGAGATTCCATCTGAACATAAGGAAGAACTTCCTGACTGTGAGAGCCGTTCAGCAGTGGAACTCTCTGCCCCGGAGTGTGGTGGAGGCTCCTTCTTTGGAAGCTTTTAAGCAGAGGCTGGATGGCCATCTGTCAGGGGTGATTTGAATGCAACATTCCTGCTTCTTGGCAGAATGGGGTTGGACTGGATGGCCCATGAGGTCTCTTCCAACTCTTTGACTCTATGATTCTATACAGGAAAGGAGATTCCATCTGAACATGAGAAAGAACTTCCTGACCGTGAAAGCCGTTCAGCAGTGGAACTCTCTGTCCTGGAGTGTGGTGGAGGCTCCTTCTTTGGAAGCTTTGAAACAGGGGCTGGATGGCCATCTGTCAGGGGTGATTTGAATGCAATATTCCTGCTTCTTGGCAGAATGGGGTTGGACTGGATGACCCATGAGGTCTCTTCCAACTCTAGGCTTCTATGTGAGAGCTGTTCAGCCGTGGAACTCTCTGCCCCGGTGTGTGGTGGTGGCTCCTTCTATGGAGGCTTTGAAACAGAGGCTGGATGGCCATCTGTTGGGGGTGCTTTGAATGCAATTTTCCTGCTTCTTCGCAGAATGGGGTTGGACTGGATGATGGTCCAGGAGGTCTCATCCAACTCAAGGATTCTAAGGTTCTAGATGCACATGGCCATTTGTTGGGAGGATTCTATGATTCTATCCTTGGAGGAACATGGACTGAAGAGAGTCCCTCTTCATCCCATGTTCCTTCAAGGATGAAATGTTAGTATGAGCCATCCCTCTATCCTACACCCACCCCATAATTGTGGGATCTCTAGTTTCTGCATTCCTGGGAAGGGGATAAAAGAGGAGCCTCTCATTTGGAAATAAGACAATTGCTAGGTTTGGCTCCTGGCGTCACAGCCTTTGTTTACTCTGATTGGGTTTTAACCTCAGGTTTGGGATTCAGTAATAACGGGTTCCGGAAAATCCAAATAAGCTTTGTTGGTTCCAACAAGGGAACGTTTGAGTCTGGCATTACAAAATAATAAGTCAGTTGAGAGAAACAAAAGAGTTGGTGGGAACCCAAGAGGTCATCTAGTCCAACCTTCCTTTGCCAATACCGAATTTCCACCACCGAAGCATCCCTGGGTGCTTCTACACTGTGGAATTCATGCAGTTTGGCACCACTTAAGCTGTAGTTCCAACAAGGGAACATTTGCGTCTGGCATTAGAGTCCCAAAATTACGAAATAATAAGTCAGTTGAGAGAAACAAAAGAGTTGGTGGGAACCCAAGAGGTCATCTAGTCCAACCTTCCTTTGTCAATACCGAATTTCCACCACCGAAGCATCCTTGGGTGCTTCCACACTGTGGAATCAATGCAGTTTGGCACCACTTAAGCTGTAGTTCCAACAAGAGAACATTTGAGTCTGGCATTAGAGTCCCAAAATTACAAAATAATAAGTCAGTTGAGAGAAACAGAAGAGTTGGTAGGACCCCAAGAGGTCATCTAGTCCAACCTCTCTTTGCCAATAGAGAATATCCACCACTGAAGCATCTCTAGGCGCTTCCACACTGTTGAATTAATGCAATTTGGCCCCACTTGAGCTTCTGTGGCTCAATATTGTGGGATTACAGGAGTTGTAGTTCTGCAAGGTCTTTAGCCATCTCTGGGATTGTGGGAATCGTAGTTTTGCAAGGTTTTTAGCCATCTTGCAAAACTTCAACTCCCAGGGTTCCATAACACTGAACCACAGCTATCATTGCATGGAATAGTAGGAAGAGTGTCCTGATGGTCTCTGGAGGCTTTTCAGTCATAGAATTCTAGAGTTGGAAGGGTCTCCCAAAGGCCATCCAGTCCAACCCCATTCTGCCAGGAAGGGAGACAACATCCGAACCCTCCCAACGGATGGCCATCCAGCCTCTTTTAGAAACAGAGAAGGAGGCTCCACCATGTTCTACTATAATACGAAGGGATCTCCAAGGGCCATCTAGTCCAACCCCATTCTGCCAGGAAGGGAGACAATATCCGAACCCTCCCAACAGATGGCCATTCAGCCTCTGTTTAGAAACAGAGAAGGAGGCTCCACTGGACTCTGAGGCACCATGTTCTGCTATAATATGAAGGGATCCCCAAGGGCCATCTAGTCCAACCCCATTCTGCCAGGAAGGAAGACAACATCCAAACCCTCCCAACAGATGGCCATCCAGCCTCTGTTTAGAAACAGAGAAGGAAGCTCCACTGGACCCTGAGGCACTATGTTCTACAATAATAGGAAGGGATCTCCAAGGGCCATCTAGTCCAACCCCATTCTGCCAGGAAGGAGGACAACATCCGAACTCTCCCAACGGATGGCAATCCAGCCTCTTTTAGAAACAGAAGGAGGTTCCACTGGACTCTGAGGAACCATGTTCCACTATAATAGGAAGGGATTTCCAAGGGCCACCTAGTCCAACCCCATTCTGTTGGGCAAAAAGACACCATCCAAGCCCTCCTAACAGATGGCCAGCCAGTCTCTGATTAAAAGGCCCGTTCATATAGACTTTCAAGCCAGGAGCCTCCTGCTCTGTGTGGACTTTGGCTGCTTTTCACCGGGTTGCTGTGAAGGAGCCAGCCTCATTTTTCCTGTTTTCTTGTGATCCGACAAAGCAGAGACCCAGGCTTGTTCCAGCCTTTCATGTGGGGCAAACAGGTTGCATCAAAGAGCCCTGTGTGTGCTTTTCGGCAATTTGAAAGTTGAGTTCCCTGCAACCAACAAATATTTGGAGAAGGCAGGTGGGGCGAAGGGGAGAAAAGAAGTCTGGTCCAGAGGGATGTTTTCTAAACTCTGGAACTGGCAAGGGAGCCTTTTGGGAGCGGAGAGCAGAGCAAATATTTATCCTCTGAATCTCAAGCAAAGGATACGTCAGCATGAAGGGGTACCTGGCACCTATAGGGTAGGTAAGACTAGGGAAGAAGCTGCATCAAGAGCACATACGAGGGTTGAATGAAAAGTAATGCCTCCATCTTCGTTACGTGGGTTTAAATGGGAATATTTTAATAAATCAAATGCAGAAATAATCTGAAAACTTGTTCATTGTTGGCAGAAATGTATCCAATTGTCTGGTGATTATGTGTGGGTCACATTATTGCTTTGCTTGGCTATTGGAAGATCTGTGCATGATGGGTACTCAGGATGAGAGAACTGTGAGACGCTGGTAGTGGAAAAAGAGTGTCAACTTCTTCTGCAACGGCTTCAGAAAACTTTTTCTTTGTTGGCAGAAATGTATCCAATTGTCTGGCGATTATGTGGAAAAGTGAATAGTGCTTTGGTTAGACCACACTTGGAATATTGTGTCCAATTCTGGGCTCCACAATTCAAGAGAGATATTGACAAGCTGGAATGTGTCCAGAGGAGGGCGACTCAAATGATCAAGGGTCTGGAGAACAAGCCCTATGAGGAGCGGCTTAAAGAGCTGGGCATGTTTAGCCTGAAGAAGAGAAGGCTGAGAGGAGACATGATGAGGGCCATGTATAATATGTGAGAATAAGCCACAGGGAGGAGGGAGCAAGCTTGTTTTCTGCTTCCCTGGAGACTAGGACGCAATGGAACAATGGCTTCAAACTACAAGAGAGGAGATTCCATCTGAACATGAGGAAGAACTTCATGACTGTGAGAGCCGTTCAGCAGTGGAACTCTCTGCCCCGGAGTGTGGTGGAGGCTCCTTCTTTGGAAGCTTTTAAGCAGAGGCTGGATGGCCATCTGTCAGGGGTGCTTTGAATGCAATATTCCTGCTTCTCGGCATAATGAGTTTGGACTGGATGGCCCAGGAGGTCTCTTCCAACTGATTCTATGATTCTATGGCTAGAAGAGAATGCCCAGCAGTCCGTTATCTCAAATCCACGTCATTGGAATGTGTGACAGGAAAAGCTCACAGTTCACTCTCTAGGCAGTAAATCCCTCTATGCCTTTAGCTCTTGC
This sequence comes from Anolis sagrei, assembly GCF_037176765.1. NCBI lineage: Eukaryota > Metazoa > Chordata > Lepidosauria > Squamata > Anolidae > Anolis > Anolis sagrei. The sequence goes on along the minus strand of NC_090021.1, from coordinate 3,052,240 downwards.
ATAGCATTACATAACATGACATCTTACACCTGACACCCGGAGATTAAAAACTATAAACTATATTTCACACCAGTAAAACTATAGTACCGACAGACTTTATTTTATTTGCACGATGGTGGACAGTGCTCCAAGTTAGCATGTAGTTGGGTGCTCATTTACACATCCGTTTCCTTTGATGCTACATTGGGCACAGTTTTCGGATGATGCAGAGGGAAGAGAGGGTGGACTAGATTTATTTATTTATTTATTTATTTGCTTTATTTCTATACCGCGTTTCTCAACCTATAATAGGTGACTCAACGCGGTTTACACAATATTAATTACCACAACAATAACAATTAGAACACAGCATACCCAATAACAAACACACAACCATTCATACAGTGCCTCGATCGCAACCAAGATCCAGTCTCATATCCTTATACCGTTCCTATGTTCAGTTTACCGTCATTCTGTGTACAATTGCGCTGATTAGCCAAACGCTTGCTCAAAAAGCCAGGTTTTGAGCTTCTTCCTAAATGCCAGCAACGAAGGGGCCTGTCTGATGTCGCTTGGTAGGGCATTCCATAACCGAGGGGCCACCACCGAGAAGGCCCTGTCTCTCGTTCCCGCCAACCGTGCCTGTGACGCAGGCGGAACCGAGAGCAGGGCCTCCCCGGACGATCTTAATGTCCGTGTCGGTTCATAGGAGGAGATGCGTTCGGAGAGGTAGGTGGGGCCGGAACCGTTTAGGGCTTTGTAGGCTAATGCCAGCACCTTGAATTGTGCCCGGTAGGGAATTGGCAGCCAGTGGAGCTGGCTCAACAGAGGAGTGGTATGCTCCCTGAGAGCTGCTCCTGTTAGCAACCTGGCTGCCGAGCGCTGGACCATCTGGAGCTTCCGGGCAGTCTTCAAGGGCAGCCCCACGTAGAGCGCGTTGCAGTAATCTATGCGGGATGTGACCAGAGCGTGGACTACCGTGGCCAAGTCCGACTTCCCGAGGTACGGGCGCAGCTGGCGCACGAGCCGAAGCTGTGCAAATGCTCCCCTGGCCACCGCTGAGACCTGAGGCTCCAGGCTCAGCGATGAATCCAGGGTCACACCCAAGCTGCGAACCTGCGTCTTCAGGGGGAGTGTAACCCCGTCCAACACAGGCTGTAACCCTATGCCCCGTTCGGCCTTTCGACTGACCAGGAGTGCCTCTGTCTTGTCTGGATTCAACTTCAATTTGTTCACCCTCATCCAGTCCGACACAGCAGCCAAGCACCGGTTCAGGACCTGAACAGCCTCCTTAGAAGTAGGTGGAAAGGAGTGACAGAGTTGGACATCATCTGCGTACAGATAACACCGCACCCCGAAACTCCGGATGATCTCTCCCAACGGCTTCATGTAGATGTTAAACAACATGGGGGACAGTATTGAACCCTGCGGGACCCCACAAGACAAAGGTTGTGAGGACGAGCAGCTGTCCCCCATCAACACCTTCTGGGTACGACCCTCTAGGAAGGACCCGAGCCACTGTAAAACAGTGCCACCAAGGCCCATTCCCGCGAGGCGTCCCAGAAGGATACCGTGGTCGACGGTATCGAAGGCCGCTGAGAGATCCAGCAGGACCAACAGGGACACACTCCCCCTGTCGAGCTCTCTGCGGAGATCATCCACTAAGGCGACCAGGGCTGTCTCGGTACCATGTCCCGGCCTAAAGCCAGACTGTGCCGGATCCAGATAATCAGTGTCTACCAAGAATACCTGGAGTTGTGAGGCCACCACACGTTCCAGGACTTTGCTCAAAAAGGGAAGATTGGAAACAGGCCGATAGTTGACGAATTGAGTGGGGTCTAGTGATGGTTTTTTCAACAGCGGTTTTATTACAGCTTGTTTTAAGCTGGCTGGAATATTGCCTTCCCGAAGGGAGGCATTAACCACCACCTCCACCCACTCGGCCAATCCCCCTCTGGCCTCCTTTAGAAGCCAGGATGGGCAGGGGTCTAGGATGCATGTGGTAGCTCTCATTCCTCCAAGTATCTTGTCCACATCCTCGGGTTTCACCAATTGAAATGAATCCATCAAAATCGGACAAGCAGATGCTCGTGTTACATCCTCAGAGACTGCCGTTAACGTGGTATCCAGGCCAGAGCGGATCAAAGCGACTTTGTCCGCAAAGAACCGAGCAAATGCTTCACAGCGGGCCGTCGAGTTGTCAGGGTTCCCATCCGGAGTGGTGGGGTTCAATAGCCCTCTGACAACTCGAAACAACTCCGCCGGACGGTTCTTTGCGGACGCAATATTGGCCGCAAAGAAAGCTTTCTTTGCCGCCTTTATTGCCACGGCATATGCCCTTAGTAGGGCAACAAACCGTGTTCGATTTAACTCGCTCGGGTCCGAACGCCACACGCGCTCTAGTCTCCTCTTCCTTCGCTTCATCGCTGCCAGCTCCTCGTTGAACCAAGGTGCTGGTTTAGCTCGGCTACTTGAGAGGGGACGTTCCGGAGCAATCGTGTTTATGGCCCTAGTCATCTCCCCATTCCAGAGAGACACCAGGGCTTCAACAGAATCACCAACCGAGGTGGCAGGAAAATCCCCAAGAGCCGTCAGGAATCCGTTCGGATCCATAAGCCTCCTGGGGCGGACCATCTTAATGGGTCCCCCACCTCTGCAGAGGTTGGAAGGTGTGGTGAGTCTAAATCTGACCAGATAGTGGTCGGTCCATGGCAACGGAGAGGTGGATAACTCCTCAACACCGCCACCTTGCTCCCATCCCTGACAGAAAACCAAATCTAATGTGTGTCCCGCACAGTGGGTGGGGCCAGATACTTGTTGGGACAGCCCCATGGTTGCCATGGATGACATGAAGTCCTGAGCCGCTCCTCCTAGGGAAGTCTCGGCATGTACATTGAAGTCCCCCAGCACAAGAAGCCGTTGAGACTCCAATGCCAGGCTCGAGACCACCCCCGCTAGCTCAGGTAGGGAGACCGTAGTGCAGCGAGGTGGGCGGTACGCTAACAGAATCCCTATTCTGTCCCGGTCGCCCACCCTCAGGTGGACACACTCGAAATTGGTTGACTGTGGAATGGGGCCTCTGGTCAGAGGGATAGAATTTTTATAGACCACCGCAACTCCGCCTCCCCGCCCTCCAGGTCTCGACTGGTGCTGTACAGAGAATCCTGGCGGACAAAGCTGGGTCAAATTAACTCCTCCAGCTTCATCCAGCCAGGTCTCTGTAATGCACGCCAGATCTGCCCGTTCCTCCAAGATTAGATCTTGGATGAAAGATGTTTTGCCATTGACAGATCTGGCGTTCAGCAGCACCATCTTCAACCCAGAGGGACTGCCAACCTGGGTACACCCACTTACCAAGTCAGGAGACCGATTACAAGTAATTAAGTTTTTTTTCCTTCTTTCCCTAGGCCGAATTTGGGCTGTAAAATTTTTACTATTTCTAGGCCGAATTAGCCGAATTGGTGGTCTCCCTTTCCCGTATCTCCCCCTCCCCGTCACGGGCTCTATGGGGGCCCCCCGGCCAGTGGAATACCCTTCTTCTACCATATTGCACTTAGAATTCGTAGTTTCAACCCATGACTTGTACCAGATTATATACTTTTGCCACTCAGTCTCAGTCCAATTCTTTCCTATTCCTGGTGTGTTAATTCCAGGATCCCCCCACCCGTTCCACCCTCTATTGTCCTCCCAGTCCACCAGTAACACAATAAGCAGACCCCAAGGGAGGAATGCTGACATTGGGGAACAGAGTTGATACAGGGTTGAGGTAGGATATTAGGTTCAAGTAGTAGTAGATTTTAAATTGCTAGGTCTTAAAGTGCTAAAGATTTAGTCTAAGCTGTTAAAGTGCATAGAAAGCTGTTAAGTGCATACAATAACGCGTTATCAGAGACTGACTGCTATGGTGGTCACTTAATAACCTTACTTATACAGGGTTAAAGTGCAAGTTGTTGGATGAAGTGCTGACCGTTGTATACCTTAGCAGCAATTGGCCCCTCTAAGTGCTAACAGTTGTAAAATTTGGCAGCAATAGATCAAATAAAGTGCTGGTAATTGGAAGACTTAATAGCGTTGGCTCATATAAAGTGCTGGCAGTTGGCAGGTATCAGCGTTGGCTCAGACAACAATTTACTAGCGCAATGAATGTGCAAGTTGATCGAATAGTCCTCAGTCCTATTGGTAGATGTAAAGTCCAGTTGGTCTCCCTCCTCCCCCTCCCACCATCAGTGTCAGGGTCGGGTGACTGGGGCCTTGCAGCAGAGTGACGGATCGCTAAGATGGCCACCGGAACTGCTGATGAGCTGGATAATTCCGGAAATGGAGGCAGTAACGCGGTGGGTGGCGTTACAGTAATGGCGGTTGATCACAAAGCATGTAACAGCAGCTATGTAGCAATATATATAGTTCCAACCACCCAGGAGACAGCCTAGCAGTCGTGAGGTTAGTGTTGCTGGTTAAGAGCGTTGCAGGCTAGAGATCACGATCGCCGCAAGAGAGCTTAAAAAACGCTGAGTCACCGCGCGGCGTTGGTCAGGCTCTCCCAGGGAGGCGCCGAGTCACCGCCGGCTCACCCTGTCGAGCTTGCCCCAGCGGTATCGGGGCATGGGAGAAGCAGCCGGGACGCCTCCAGGCCTCGGAGAAAGTTGGAGTACGAGGCCTGTCTCAGTTGGAGTCGCGGAGGAATCACACCTCCGAGTGCAGAGGAGTTCAAGCTTGGCGCGGAAGGATCGGCACAGAATCCGGGGAGCGGGGAGCGGGGAGCGGAGCCACCTCAAGGGGTCCCTTCCAAGCCTGGGATTCTAGGATTCCTTCAGTTTGTGGACATCTGCATTGTTGTTATTTACCTTATTTATCTTTTAGACGACGACTTAGCTGGAGAAGAAGAAGAGATGCCCCCGTTTAGATACAGGCCGAATGGTAAGAGCTAAAGAACTGCTTTTATTCTATAGTGTGGATCAGGCATGGGCCAACTTGGGCCCTCCAGGAGTTTTGGTCTTCAACTCCCACCATTCCTAACAGCCTCAGGTCCCTTCTTTTTCCCCCTCAGCCACTTAAGCGGCTGAGGGGGGGAAAGAAAGGGCCTGAGGCTGTTAGGAATGGTGGGAGTTGAAGTCCAAAACTCCTGGAGGGTCCAAGTCGGCTCATGCTTGGTGTAAATGCCTTGCCAGTTATCCCTAAATCGCTCATGTTTTGTTACTTCCTCCAGGCCGGATGCGGACCAATTGCACCCAGTGCGAGAAGACACTAACGCTCCAAACGTCGGTGAAAATCCTCTACTTCTTCATCGTCTTGCTAGTGGTCACAGTGGTAGTGCTGGCTACCTTGGGTGAGTCCTTTTGAACTCTTACTATTTTCTGAATTGCCTCTCTGAAACTCCTGCTGTGCTGTCAGGCTTTTGTTTTGCCTATCAAAAGGCTAGCAGAGAGAGACATATACCGGAGCTAAAGCTTCATTTCACCCCTCCCTCCTGTTTTTAAGTCTGCAGCGTAAGAATAACCTCTCTACGTATGTTGTTATGAGGTTTTTTTAACTATAAGTTGAACAAAGAGAGAAGGATCTTTTAAAAAATGGAGAGGGGATGGTGTGGGAAACAAGTCTTACTGTGTGATCAAACCAATAAATCTTACAGAAAGTGGAGAAAAGGAGAAGGACGTGATGTAGGTAAGGAAATCATCTGTTTAACTTCCAAACAGGGCTTTGCAAAGCTTAAGGGAAAACCAACTATCCCAAATGCTTTACTTATCCTGTGTGGTGAAGTCTTGTGAAACTACAACTCCTATAATTTCATAGCACTGAGCCAGGGCAGTTAAAGTGGCATCAAACTCCATTAACGTGGAGATGCATGCTGAGATAGGCAGAAATTTTTGAAAAGTTCACATTACAACATCTTAAAAAACCTCGAACCATGACCACAAATTGTAAACACCGAAACCCATTGTGAACCACTACTTGTTACACCAATAAGAGAAAACTATAGTCATAATCATGACCTCACAACCTCTGAGGATGCTTGCCATAGATGCAGGTGAAACGTCAGGAGAGAATGCTTCTAGAACATGGCCTTATAGCCCGAAAAACCTACAACAACCCATAATAATGACTCCTATTGGATGTTCCCTATTACATCCTATGACAGATAATATGACACACAGGTAACTATTATGGACTCAACAGGTTTATTCTAGTCAAGCTGCCTTTGCACCTGTTTTCCTGGGGTTCCAAGATACTTATTAAGGGTGCATCTTAATAGGGCTAGAAGGCATGATCATCAAGTTTGCAGACGACACCAAATTGGGAGGGATAGCCAATACTCCAGAGGACAGGAGCAGAATTCAAAATGATCTTGACAGATTAGAGAGATGAATGGCCAAAACTAACAAAATGAAGTTCAACAGTGACAAATGCAAGATACTCCACTTTGGCAGAAAAAATGAAATGCAAAGAGACAGAATGGGGGACAAGGCCTGGCTCGAGAGCAGTACGTGTGAAAAAGATCTTGGAGTCCTCGTGGACAACAAGTTAAACATGAGCCAGGAATGTGATGTGGCGGCAAAAAAAGCCAATGGGATTTTGGCCTGCATCAATAGGAGCCTAGTGTCTAGGTCTAAGGAAGTAATGCTACTCCTCTATTCTGCTTTGGTTAGACCACATCTGGAATATTGTGTCCAATTCTGGGCACCACAATTCAAGAGAGATATTGACAAGCTGGAATGTGTCCAGAGGAGAGCGACTAAAATGATCAAGGGTCTGGAGAACAAGCCCTATGAGGAGCGGCTTAGGGAACTGGGCATGTTTAGCCTGAAGAAGAGAAGGCTGAGAGGAGATATGATAGCCATGTATAAATATGTGAGAGGAAGCCACAGGGAGGAGGAGGGAGCAAGCTTGTTTTCTGCTTCCTTGGAGACTAGGACGCGGAACAATGGCTTCAAACTACAAGAGAGGAGATTCCATCTGAACATTAGGAAGAACTTCCTGACTGTGAGAGCCGTTCAGCAGTGGAACTCTCTGCCCCGGAGTGTGGTGGAGGCTCCTTCTTTGGAAGCTTTGAAGCAGAGGCTGGATGGCCATCTGTCAGGGGTGATTTGAATGCAATATTCCTGCTTCTTGGCAGAATGGGGTTGGACTGGATGGCCCAGGAGGTCTCTTCCAACTCTTTGATTCTATGATTCTATGATCTACACTGTAGAATAAATGCATCTTGACATCACTTTAACTTATATACAGTAGCTGCTTGCAATGAAACCCGGAGAGTTGTAGTTTTGCAAGCTCTTTAGCCTCCTCTGCCCAAAAGTGGCACGGCCTCACCAAACTCCAGTTCCCAAATTCAATTGCATTGAGCCGTAGCAGTCAAAGTGTGGCCAAACAGCATTAATTCTACAATGTAGACCTGCATTGCAGGTATTCAAAGGTCCCTTGTCTGGGAAACGATGTTAATAATAGCACGAGCCTTCTTTGCTGCAGCATCACGCTGCTGGTTCTTGTTCAGGAACACAAAACATATGCAGCATGTGAAAAGGTTGATGGTTTCTGTTATCAGCCACGAAGGAACTTTCCAAAAATAAATGAGGAGGAAGGCCAGTCTCTTCCTTAGCCTTTGGAAAGCTGTTCAGTCCAAGCTGTGAAACCCATTTGGAGGCAGGAGTGGCTCTTGATTCGGGGCCAGAAGGAAATGGCACCCAAAGTTTGCACAGGATCCTTTTTCTCCTTGGCTTTTACCGGCCTGTAATTCCAGCCCTCTGTTGCACTGCTGGACCTCCATTCAATGGAAGGCTTCAGGGCGGGAAAACACTAAGCAGCTCCTGGGGAGGAAATTGGCAAAGAGACACCCCAAAAACGCCCTTCTTTGCCGGAAAAATCTGAGCAACCTTTCCCGGCAAAGAACAGTCTCTGCCCAAAGCACTTAGTCTGGAACAAGGAGAAGAACAGCAGACGCAGAGGGCACCGATACTGGAGAATGAATGCATTCTGAGGTTAGAACGAAAACATTTCTCCCAATAACGGGGCTCAAAGCAGCACCAATACCCTGGGACAGTTGCAGAATCCGAACTCTGATCTTGTACTTTCCTTCCTCGGTTTCAGACCTAGCCTTGAGCTAGTCCTTTCCTCTCAATTATCCTATTCTGGGGCTTTGACCAGTTTAGTTTGTGGCGCTTTATCTCACAATTCAGCAGCAGATCAGTTGCACAACTTCAGCGCTTTCCAGTAGCTTCTTCCTGCACAGTATTTTCAGTCAACCGCTCCCACAAACTGCAGTCACTCTGGAACTCTCCACAGGCACTTGAGCACATGCCCAGCCATTGTCAGTTTTACTATTGTTTTCCCCCCAATCTAGATGACACTACAAACTTACCACAGCACACAGTTATATCTTGTCTTAGCAGACAGGTTCCTTTAATAAATTACACAGAGCCTTCAGCAAACAGCATCACAGCACAAGGAGAGAGAATACACTGTACATGACTTCCTTATATACAATTCTATACAATTACACATAGCAATCTCTTCCCAAGAGATTTGCAGGAAAATTTGCAGGATTTTCTGGAGACAGTGCTGATGGAATTGTTCCAGGAGTTGCATGTGACGCCTGTAGACAGTCCACGTTCCGCAGACGTAGAGCAGGGTTGGGAGGACAATAGGTTTATAAGCAAGCCCCTTGGTCTCCCTACGGATGTCCTGGTCCTCAAATACTCTCTGCTTCATTCGGAAAAATGCTGCACTTGCAGAGCTCAGGCAGTGTTGTATTTCAGTCTCAATGTTGACTTTTCTGGAGAGGTAGCTGCCAAGGGAGCGGGAATGGTCAACATTTTCCAATGTTACGCCAACTCATTAACTTAACTCAGACCCAACTCATTAACTTAACGCAGACCCAGGATTACATGATTCAGACGCCAACTCATTAACTTAACTCAGACCCAGGATTACATGATTCACAATCACCTGGACTAGGCCAGAACACATTCCCCAAATGATTCCCTATATACATTCAATGCATGACTCAGCATTTCCAATAGAAGCCCATTAGCAGTGCATGACTCAGCTATATTACATTACAATACATTGTAAAACCTGACAAGTTCATCAAAATAAATAAAGCAGTGGTTCTCCATCTTTCTAATGCCATGACCCCTAAATTAAGTTCCTCATGTTGTGGTGACCCCCAACCATATTTTCGTTGCTACTTCATAACGGTAATTTTGCTACTGTTATGAATTGTAATGAAAATATCTTGATGTGCAGGATGTATTTTCATTGTTACAAATTGAACATAATTAAAGCACAGTGATTAATCACAAAAACAATATTTTTTTGGGGGGAGTATGGACAACGAATGATGGGATCTGCAGTACCTTCAAGTGATGCAGCTCTGAATTCCACAGACCACTGAGACCCCCATGAAATACAGAGCTGGACCAAACTTGGCACACAGAACCTGTTGCAACTCAGAGTAAGCTTCACTTTGCTTCCAAACACCACCACACAAGAGCTGTAGTTTTACAGTTTATTAAGGAAAAAATCCAAATCAAAATAAAGAATAAGCATTGTAAAGTTCCAAAGATTAAGGTTAAATGCAGAATATAGTTCCAAAGATCTTCAGGTAAAAGCAGGAGACACAATCCTATTGGCAATGTTCAAACCACAGTCCCAGGTACATGAATCATAATGCAGGAAATCCCAAGAGTACTGCTTCCCAGGCTAAGATTATTCCATGAAGCTTTCAGGCTAATAAGCTACGTTGAACTGACACTTTCCCTTGGTTTGCAAGAAGCCTAAATACCTTTCTAACATGAAAACATTACATGAAATCATTGCAATGACCTTTCACCAAACTGGCCTCTTGTCTGCCGGCCAGGCGAGAACTCCTCCTGACCCGGAGATCACGGCGAGCTTGCCGGGTCAGGTCACTATCAAGGCTTTCAGTACTTTCAGGATCAGCATGGGAAGGAGGCAAATGCCTCCCCACCTGTTCGCTATCTCCTTCGTTAAAATTCCTTTCTCTTGGGAACCGCTGTGTTGATGTTGACTGTGCACTGTCTGACTCTACACTGTCTGTGCTGTCTGTGGGAACCGCAGGCCTAGAGATCTGAGGCACAGAAAAAAAGCCAGGAATCTGAATCCTATCTTCCTCATCATCACAGAACATTTCAGCCACAACAGAACCCCAATGACCAACAGAAAATACTGGAGGGGATTGGGAAGAATTGACAGTGGTTTACAGTAGATGTAGTTCACCTAAAACCGGAGAGCACTGTAAACCCAAATGACTGTGGATCTAGACAGAACTTGGCACAAGTACTCAATATGCCCAATTTTTGAGCTTGGTGGGGGCAAGAGGCAAGTGGTGAAGGCTCCCTGGATGGCCTGGCCATGCAGAGAGCCTTGCACTCGCCTCTCACCCCTTCTGAGCTTGGCAGGGGAGAGGGCCAAGCGGCAAAGGCTCCCCAAATGGCCTGGCCGGGTGGGGATCCTTCTGCTCAACCCTCGCTCCTTCTGAGCTCTGCAGGGGGTGAGGGCCGAGTGGCGTGCTTTCTCCCATGCACGCCTTTGCCTCCAAGCTCCTTGTCCTGACTCCCTGCAGCCCTGTGGGATGAGGAGAAGGAGCCGACCAGGAGCACCTGGCTGTTTGGCTCACACAGGGGCCAGCAGCCATTTTGGAGAGGCAGAGGGGGTGAGGCCAACCAAGGCGACTTCGCAACCCCTGGAAAATGGCCCAGCGACCCCCCTGGGGGTTGCGACCCCCAGGTTGAGAACCGCTGAAATAGAGGATTGGCCTTTTGCTACAAAGAGTAATCATTTGGAGTCCTTTTTCCATCCCAAAGCTTTTGATCAGTCCTCCAGGTATTTCATGCTACAGCTCACAGAAGCCTCAGCTTCCTTGGACTGATGATGGGAGATTCTGGGAAATGAAGTCCAAAACACCTACGTTTAGCATACACCAGGTGCATCTACACTGCAAAATGAATTGAGTTTGACACCAATTTAATTGCCATGACACCATGTTATGGAATCCCAGGTCTTTTGCACTCTCTGCTCATGGGTTCTGTTGCCAAACTACAACTGCCAGGATCATCTCAGTTTAAAGGGCTTAAAATGTGCTGCATTTTAAGTGTCTCATCCCATTGACTGTCATTATGCAGTAGAATTTAGAGCTAGGACCGCAGTTAAAGAGGATCCGTGCCTGGCGAGCCGTATGCTAAAAACAAGATAGACCAGGACAGAGAAACCATCTTACCAAACTGAAAACAACTCACAGAGGTTAGTTTCAATTTGCCCAAAAGGGATGCAAGTACAGCAATTTTGCTTCAAAATGTGCAAGCAGAAAGATACAGAGAAATACAAGCTATCTTTTACAGTTTTGATAGCTGATTGGCTAGAAAAGAGACCGGATAGGATCCAAGCCAGGAGATTCCATCTGAACATGAGGAAGAACTTCCTGAATGTGAGAGCCGTTCAGCAGTGGAACTCTCTGCCCCGGAGTGTGGCGGAGGCTCCTTCTTTGGAAGCTTTGAAACAGAGGCTGAGTGGCCATCTGTCTAGTCCAAACTACTTGGTTCATCTTGGAGGCTGTATTCTTCCTATATACGCCTGCTGGTACATGGACTGGAAATGCAATTCTCTGTTAAATAGTAATGCACAGTTAGAAAGGAATGCATTGACTGTAACCCTATTGTGAAAAATCAGTGGAAAATACAGTTCTAATGGATATGTGATCAATCATCAGCGGAAGGGTTAAGTGGCATGGAACTTAAGGGATGACATGTAACTTAAGGGACATGATAAAGAAGCTGAGTCATGAATATGTGACACTTTACTTACGTAGGTGATCCCTCATTGTCTGAGTAAGATTGTCTTCCAAGATCGGTGTCCTGGTGGTGGGTCCGTAGGTGACTGTGGAGCCCTATTCTTGATTCGCATGTTCTCCCACAGTAAGGGCATCAGTTAGGGGTGATTTGAATGCAATATTCCTGCTTCTTGGCAGAATGGGGTTGGACTGGATGGCCCAGGAGGTCTCTTCCAACTCTTTGATTCTATGATTCTATGATTATCTGGGAGAGAGAATGGTGGCCAGGGATTGGTCAGAGAAGAGGACCACTCAGCTGAAGAGGGCACAGTCTGGGGGAAACAAATGGTAAAGATGTGTTGATGGGCTTCTGATGAGCTCAAATGGCGGGTTCTGTGCCAAACAAAGATAGTAGCTTCAGAAAGCAAAGGTGGAATACAGAATCATAGAATCATAGAATCAAAGAGTTGGAAGAGACCTCCTGGGCCACCCAGTCCAACCCCATTCTGCCAAGAAGCAGGAATATTGCATTCAAATCACCCCAGACAGATGGCCATCCAGCCTCTGCTTAAAAGCTTCCAAAGAAGGAGCCTCCACCACACTCCGGGGCAGAGAGTTCCACTGCTGAACAGCTCTCACAGTCAGGAAGTTCTTCCTAATGTTCAGATGGAATCTCCTCTCTTGTAGTTTGAAGCCATTGTTCCCTTGCGTCCTAGTCTCCAAGGAAGCAGAAAACAAGCTTGCTCCCTCCTCCCTGTGGCTTCCTCTCACATATTTATACATGGCTATCATATCTCCTCTCAGCCTTCTCTTCTTCAGGCTAAACATGCCCAGTTCCCTAAGCCGCTCCTCATAGGGCTTGTTCTCCAGACCCTTGATCATTTTAGTCGCCCTCCTCTGGACACATTCCACCTTGTCAATATCTCTCTTCAATTGTGGCGCCCAGAATTGGACACAATATTCCAGGTGTGGTATAACCAAAGCAGAATAGAGCATGGGGAGCATTACTTCCTTAGATCTAGACACTATGCTCCTCTTGATGCAGGCCAAAATCCCATTGGCTTTTTTTGCCGCCACATCACATTGTTGGCTCATGTTTAACTTGTTGTCTACGAGGACTCCAAGATCTTTTTCACACGTACTGCTCTCGAGCCAGGCATTGTCCCCCATTCTGTATCTTTGCATTTCATTTTTTCTGCCAAAGTGGAGTATCTTACATTTGTCACTGTTGAACTTCATTTTGTTAGTTTTGGCCCATCATCTCTCTAATCTGTGAAGATCGTTTTGAATCCTGCTCCTGTCCTCTAGACTATTGGAATGGCTCTCCCTCCCAATTTGGTGTCGTCTGCAAACTTGATGATCATGCCTTCTAGCCCTTCATCTAAGTCATTAATAAAGAAGTTGAACAGGACCGGGCCCAGGACGGAACCCTGCGGCACTCCACTTGTCACTTCTTTCCAAGATGAAGAGGAAGCATTAGTGAGCACTCTCTGTGTTCGGCCACTTAACGAGAGAGATTGATCATCTTTATTAATGACTAGCCGTCCCCTGCCATGTGTTGCTGTGGCCAAGTCTGTGAATATGTGTTTGTGTGTGTGTGTATATGTGTATATGTATGTTTTTCGTATAGATATGTGGTCAATGGAGCCATGGCTTCAAACTTCAGGAAAGGAGATTCCACCTGAACATTAGGAAGAACTTCCTGATCGTGAGAGCTGTTCAGCAGTGGAACTCTCTGCCCGGAGTGTGGTGGAGGCTCTTTCTTTGGAGGCTTTTGAACAGAGACTGGATGGCCGTCTGTTGGGGGTGCTTTGAATGCGATTTTCCTGCTTCTTGGCAGAATGGGGTTGGACTGGATGGCCTACGAGGTCTCTTCCAGCTCTATGATTCTATGATTTGGGTACTCAAAAATTATTTATTTATTTATTTGCGACATTGATATGCCGCCTTTCTCACCCCGAAGGGGACTCAGGAGCACTGCAAACCCAAATGACTACAAGATATATAGCAGCTTACAAGATATATATATATATATATATATATATATATACATACAATATATTATATTATTAGCATAGTACAATATCAGTATTATATATTGCTATATTGTACTATACCCTTATTTTGTAATATTACACACAATATAAAATATATAATTATAATATCATATTGTTGTTGTTGTTATTATTATTATTATTATTATTAGCTTGGCTGTCAACCTACAGGCTTAACACAAACACATTATAAGCCCCTGTTCTTGTAAGTAGCAACCTCTCAGCTTTAAGTGAAACATATAGCTCAGAAATGGGCAAATTTTGTCTCTCCAGGTGTTTTGGACTTCAACTCCCACAATTCCTAACAGCCGGTGGAAGTTGAAATCCAAAACACTTGGAGGGCCAAAGTTTGCTCATGCTTGATTATTTCTGAGCCCTTGGTGAACTGTAAATCTTTTGAAGAGGAGGTTATCGTGCTCAACAACAACAACACTATATTTTAGTTGATTTATTTGTAAAGATGCTCATTTGGGGTCTCTTCCTTGCAGTTTTCAAGAAGGTGGACTCCATCGCTGGCGACGTTGACTCCACTCAGGCCTACTATGAGAAGATGCTGAGTTCGGTCCAAGGGAACCTCCAGGAACTAGGTAGGAACAACGAAGCCACTGCCTCGGGTATGCTCCATGCACACAGAGGCTGCTTTCCATAAAGCTTGCAGCAAAATAGACTTCCACCACCAGGCGGATGGGCTTTGGAGTCCTGGCCAGCATCATGGGCAAACATTAACGGCTTCTGGGTTGCTGTGAGTTTGTATGGCCATGTTTCAGCAGCATTATCTCCTGACATTTTGACCGCATTCGTAGCTAATGGTATCCTCAGAGGCCTGTTGGAGGTGAGGCAAGTGGAGTGTATATATATTTGTTTGTGTATTTATTTACAACATTTATATGCCGCCCTTCTCACCCCGAAGGGGACTTAGAGCGGCTTACAAGTTATATGTAAATACAATATATTATTAGTATAGCACAATATTAGTACCATACATTCCCATATTGTACTATGCCGCTATATTGTAGTATTATTAGTAATATTACATGTAATGTGGAATATATAATTATTATATTGTATTGTATTGTCGGAGGCTTTCATGGCCGGAATCATTGGGTTGTTGTAGGTTTTCCGGGCTATATGACTATGTTCTAGAGGCATTTTCTCCTGATGTTTCGCCTGCATCTATGGCAAGCATCCTCAGAAGTAGTGAGGTCTGTTGGAAGTAGGAAAATGGGTTTATGTATCTATGGAATGACCAGGGTGGGACAAAGGACTCTTGTCTGCTGGAGCTAGGTGGGAATGTTTCAACTGACCACCTTGATTAGCATATAATGGCCTGGCAGTGCCTGGGGGAATCTTTTGTTGAGAGGTGATTTGATGTGCCTGATTGTTTACTCTCTGTTGTTTTGCTGTTGTAATTATATTGTATCATTATTAGTATTATATTGTATTGCATTATAACATTATTATCAATATTATATGTGTATACAATATATTATTAGCACAGCACAATATTAGTATTATATATTACTATATTGTATTATACCACTATCCTGTAATATTATTAGTAATATTACATGTAATATACAATATATAATTCTTATATTGTATTATTATTAGTATATTGTATTACATTATAATATTATTATCGATATATGTGTATGTGTGGAATGTCCAGGGTGGGAGAAAGAACCCTTGTCTGTTTGAAGCAGGTGTGAATGTTGCAAAGAGCAAGCTTGAATGAGCAGAATAGCCATGAAGTTTGCCAAGTCAATCAGAGAGGGTATCGGCATAGAAGTAGCCTGGCCTCTGTTGCCTGGAGGCACCCTTTGTTTGGGAGCCATTGAAATCCACAAGCATGTAAGCAATTTCAACAGAAAGGAGGAAACCATGAAAATGAACAAAATCCAAGTGCCAGTTAACACCTCCCAAACAGAGGATGCCTCCAAACAACAAAGGCCAGGCTATCTCTATGCAGACCCCCTCACTGATTGACTTTACAGCTTCATGGCTACTCAGTGCTAATTCAAGCTTGCTAATTGCAACATTCACACTTGCTTTCAACAGACAAGGGTTCTTCCTCCCACCGTGGACATTATTCCATAGGGATATATACATTCCACCTTCGTGACTCTCATCAGATCCTATGAAGATGCCATTAGCCACAGATACAGGCGAAACATCAGGAAAGAATGCTGCTGGAACATGGCCATGCAGCATGAAAAACTCACAGCAACTCAGTGATTCCAGCCATGAAAGCCTCCAAAAACATAATAATAATAATAATAATAGTAATAATATCTGATCTAGATAGAAAAGTGGAATAATAATAAGACTTGATCCAGAGAAAAGTGGGGTACAAATATGATGATGATGATGATGATATCTGATCTAGAAAGAAAAGTGGGGTAATACAATAATAAGCTACTGGAAAAGCTGTCACTATACTAGGATTTAAAGATTGAACTGCAAAGACTCTGGCAAAAGCCAGTCAAGGGGGTCCCAGTGGTGATCGGCACACTGGGTCCAGTTCCTAAAGACCTTGGCCTGCACTTAAAACAATCAGTGCTGACAAAATTACCATCTGTCAGCTGCAAAAGGCCACCTTACTGGAATCTGCATGCATTATTTGCTAATACATCACACAGTCCTAGGCACTTAGGAAGTGTCCGACATGGCGAAGTCGAACATGTATTTGGGAAGCCTTGCTTTGAAGGCAGAGACTGGCCAGACCCAACAAAGATTATCCATTAACCCTGGTGAGATAGAAAGCACCTGAAAGACATTTCCCTATTTTTCCAATAAATCTCACCAAGTTGAAGAAAATGCCACTGAGATGTTTATTTCATTCATTTGCCCAGGAGCTGACATAACCCACAAGGCAAAACAATACAGTTTATATAGAGGAAACAGAGCTGTCAAATTCAAATTTCCTGCTCCCGCCCCCCTCACCAGCTTCGCACTGATTGGATGGAGTCATCAGCTGGCTGGGAGGCGCGGCTGGCTTGGCTGCACCTTAGCCAATCAGCGAGCCAGTGCCGCTTCGGCCTCTCAGCCAATGGGAAGAGAGGATGTGGTCTGGGTGGGAAACAATGAACTGGGAGGAAAAGATGACAGGATTAAGTGACTAATGTTTGTATAATTGCCAGCGATAGCTTTTCCCTAGTGTAAGTTCCTGGAGAATACATCTTAGACTGACTCGAAAGCCAGACGCTTTTGTTGTCCTTAGGTCGTGGATATGGGATTTGTAGATGATATTTGAGACTGGTATCGGCTGGAGGAATGGATTCATAGAATCATAGAATGAAAGAGTTGGAAGAGACCTCCTGTGCCACCATCCAGTCCAACCCCATTCTGCCAAGAAGCAGGAATATTGCATTCAAATCACCCCTGACAGATGGCCATCCAGCCTCTGTTTAAAAGCTTCCAAAGAAGGAGCCTCCACCACACTCTGGGGCAGAGAGTTCCACTGCTGAACGGCTCTCACAGTCAGGAAGTTCTTCCTCATGTTCAGATGGAATCTCCTCTCTTGTAGTTTGAAGCCATGGCTCCATTGCGTCCTAGTCTCCAGGGAAGCAGAAAACAAGCTTGCTCCCTCCTCCTCCCTAGGAATTCCCCTCACATATTTATACATGGCTCTCATCATATCTCCTCTCAGCCTTCTCTTCTTCAGGCTAAACATGCCCAGCTCCTTAAGCCGCTCCTCATAGGGCTTGTTCTCCAGACCCTTGATCATTTTAGTCGCCCTCCTCTGGACACATTCCAGCTTAGAGTCAATATCTCTCTTGAATTGTGGTGCCCAGAATTGGACACAATATTCCAGGTGTGGTCTAACCAAAGCAGAATAGAGCATGGGGAGCATGACTTCTCTAGATTCAATGGGAAAGAAGCTGTGGTGAAACCTAATCCCTCACAGGCAGGATGTCACCTTTATGTAAGGCGATTAAATTGTCCATAGGTCCTAAATCCCAGATGGGCTAGCCTTTGGCTCTCCGAGGTCTGAGGAAATAAGAGCCATTGTTTTACCATTCATGCAGAGTTTCTGGTGAGTCTAGGGATTAGCTGGCCCAGGATATGAGAAAAAGGCTTCCTGAAGCCATGAGGTGCTGGGTTTATGAAAAGTGGCATTTCTTCATATTTCATATAGGGATATGGGAAAGGGGGACCATACAAGGGGTTCATAAGGGGTAAAATCATGCAAACTGCAAAGGGAATCATGCCAGCCCTCCCTCCCTCTACAGTCCATCAAAGGTTCATATTAGGCTTGGGCAATCCATGGTTCTAAATGGTTCTAAAGTACTTACAAAACTAAAGTTCTGGTGGTGAAAATTTCAGAACTCTAACAAAACTTTCAAAATGTAATTATTATTTCATTATTGGTGATTTTTATGACAGAACCAATTAGGAACTGCCATTTATAATGAAATTTTGAGAGTTTTGTGAGTTTTGAAATTTTCATCACCAGAACTTTAGTTTTGTAAGTACTTTAGAACCATTTAGAACCATGGATTGCCCAAGCCTAGTTCATATAGATCGGTGAAACATCATAAATGTTTATAAGAGTTTGGTATAGCGTCCATAAGAGTTCCAAAGTCCATGAAAAGTTTATTAAAGGTTTCTAAAAGTTCATAGAAAGTCCATAAAGTGTGGGTTACAGGGGCATTACCATGAGGGGCCATGGAAAGAGCCTTAGGTTCCCAAGATACGGAATTATGGGATCATTCCAGCCTGGTGTCCTTGTCAAAACTATGAATTCCTTGGTTTTGAACTATCTTTTACAGAGTCATCTCTGATATCAGTGGGATCCAATACATCAGCCAGCAGAGTGATCTTGTTCGCTGTGTACTCATCTTGTTGTGTATCAAATAATAACAACAATTCTGTAGCTTTACCCAGAAGTGAAATTTCCACCAGCTTCCCCAATCTGAAACCTTCCAGATGTGTTGAATTACAAACCCCATCATCCCAGAGCCACATCTGGAAGGCACCAGACTGCAGAAAGTAGGTGGAAACTTTTTTGCAGAATCGGTAAATAAGAGGAAATTGATAAAATGGCGAAACGGGGGGAAATGTAATCCAGGAAAGCACCAGACCTGGGCTTAATTGCTGAGCAAAAAAAAAGAGAAATAAAATAACAAATCTTTCCTGCCAAACAAGCAAATGAGTCATTGAGAAAGTTTTGTTGTCCGTCAGCAAAACCGTAGGCATTTTGGGGCCAGTGTGGATTTTACAGGCCTCTGCAAAAAAATAAAAAATAAAATAAAATCAGGACATTTTTTTCTGACTCATGGTCAGGACAAAAAGAAAATAGACATTTGTCAAAACAAATTGCTTAACAGGGCCATCCTAAGTAAATGGACTCAAGGGCAAAGGATTAAAAAAAGCCACCTTTCAAAGCAATGGCTCGAGAGCAGTACGGGTGAAAAAGATCTTGGAGTCCTCGTGGAAAACAAGTTAAACATGAGCCAACAATGTGATGCGGCGGCAAAAAAAGCCAATGGGATTTTGGCCTGAATCAAGAGGAGCCTAGTGTCTAGATCTAGGGAAGTCATGCTCCCCATGCTCTATTCCGCTTTGGTTAGACCACACCTGGAATATTGTGTCCAATTCTGGGCACCACAATTCAAGAGAGATATTGACAAGCTGGAATGTGTCCAGAGGAGGGAGACTAAAATGATCAAGGGTCTGGAGAACAAGCCCTATGAGGAGCGGCTTAAGGAGTTAGGCATGTTTAGCCTGAAGAAGAAAAGGCTGAAAGGAGATATGATAGCCATGTATAAATATGTGAGAGGAAGCCACAGGGAGGAGGGAGCAAGCTTCCTTTCTGCTTCCCTGGAGACTAGGACGCAAGGGGAACATGGCTTCAAACTACAAGAGAGGAGATTCCATCTGAACACGAGGAAGAACTTCCTGACTGTGAGAGCCGTTCAGCAGTGGAACTCTCTGCCCCGGAGGGAGTGTGGTGGAGGCTCCTTCTTTGGAAGCTTTTAAACAGAGGTTGGATGGCCATCTGTCAGGGGTGATTTGAATGCAATGTTCCTGCTTTTTGGCAGAATGGGGTTGGACTGGATGGCCCAGGAGGTCTCTTCCAACTCTTTGATTCTGTGATTCTATGATAATAATGCAAGGTCACATTTTTGGATTTATATATTTGTGCATATGTGTATATATGTAGTTTTGCCCATGTGTTCTAATGCATTTTTTGTTTTTGTTTTTTGCTTTTTAAGTCCCTTCTGCTGTGTGTTCCAGTGTTTTTATGAGTGATGGTCACTCATTGGCCTGAGAGGTGCCTTGTGTCCAAATTTGGTGTCAATTCGTCCAGTGGTTTTATAGTTATGCTAATCCTACAAACGAACATTACATTTTTATTTATATAGACTAGCCGTCCCCTGCCACGCGTTACTGGTTATCCCTTTCTGATATTCTGATAGAGCCTTCTTTCTGCCATATATGTTGTATTCTTCTTTCCATGTATTTGTTATCCTGAATCATCCATTCATATTTTTTTCCTGTCACCCCTTTCTCGGATTTCTCCATTTTCCTACAATGTGAATGTATCCCATTCTGACCCCACTTTTTCTCCGTCCAGACCAGAAATCTGCCGGCAACTGCTCCTTGTGTCACGAAACGGCTCCAATCGGGCTTGAAATCAGCAAACTGCAAGCAGGGATGGAGGAGATCCAGAAGAAACTCTTGGCCCAAGAGGCGTTGCTGGACCGGGCCGGGCAGACCCACCGGCAGCTGACCTCGGCCAGCAACAAGCTGACCGAGGAGGTGGACGCTTGCTTCTTGGCCCTGCAGCAGGTCAACCAGAGCCTGGGCCTCTACCTGGCGCAGGTGCGGGGCTGGCAGGCCGTCTCCGCAGAGCTGGGTGGCTCCTTGAAGGAACTTTTGGAGGAGTGCTTCGACATCCAGGTACCATGAATACTTGTTAAACTCTAAAAAGCATTTTAAAGATTATTTTATTTTGTTCACAGTGAAACAGAGTATTACGGTTAGAGATTCTAAATTGGGTCTTCTTAGGTCCACATCACGGGAACACGTAAGGAAGGAGACAGTCCCAAAAAAGATCAAAAAACAAGGTTTATTTTAGTTTCTTTATGAAGAAGATGGACAGCCTGGCAGCATACGCAGATGCTACCCTTCAAGTGACTGCCGCACCCCTCCTCTTTTTCTGCTGACTTTTATACTCAAGTAATAGGTCATGGAAAGTACTCTCTTTCCAGCCCCTCTCCCTTGACCTTTTAATGGAAAGTACCTTCTTGTACCTGCAGATGCTGCGCTTAACCACAACCTTTGAACTTAACCACAACACAACTTCTGACCTCTACATGTCACATCTTGTTTCTTAAAAACATTTTCTTCCCTGTTGCTCCTTTTCTACAGAGAAAGGGTATGTTTCTCTTTTGCTGTTAATTTCATTCAAAGCCTCTTGCTTACAATTTGCAAATTTCACCCAAAGACTCTTTCATTACCACAGAGCAACACAGAGAAAGAAGGTAAACACACATACTATATACGTGGCATGGGCCAACTTTGGCCCTCTCTCCAGGTGTTTTGGACTCCCCCCCCCCCCATTTCTACCAGCCTCAGGCCCTTTCCTTTTTTTTCCATTTTCTTTTCCGCTTAAGCAACTGAGGGGAAAAAGAAAAGGGCCTGAGGCTCTTAGGAATTGTGGGAGTTGAAGTCCAAAACACCTAGAGGGCCAAAGTTTGCCCATGCCTGATCTATAGCTACATTGGATACACAAACAACCTACTGCAGTGATTCTCAACCTGTGGGTCCTCAGATGTTTTGACCTTCCCAGAAAACCTAACAGCTAGTAAAATGGCTGGGATTTATGGGAGTTGTAGGCCAAAACATCTAGGGACCCACAGGTTATTCCATGAAGCTTTCAGGCTAATAAGTTACGTTGAACTGACGCTCTCTCTTAGTTTGCAAGAAGCCTAAATACCTTTCTAACATGAAAACATTACGCTCTCACCAACATGAAAGCATTGCGATGACCTTTCCCCGAGCTGGCTTCTCGTCTGCTGGCCAGGCGAAAACTCCGCCTGACCCGCAAATCAAGATGAGCTTGCCACGTCAGGTCACTGTCAAGGCTTTCAGTACTTTTAGTATCAGCGTGGGAAGGAGGCAAATGCCTCTCCACCTGTTCGCTATCTCCTTTGTTAAAATTCTTTTCTACTGAAAACCTCTGTGTTGACTGCACTGTCTGACTCTGCACTGTCTGTGGCCTCAGAAAAAGACCTAGAAGCAGGCCCAGAGATCTGAGGCACAGAAAAAGAGCCAGGAATCTGAATCCCATCATCCTCATCATCAGAGAACATCTCAGCCACAACACTTCAGCCCAATTGTGCCTCATTCATACTCCTTTAATACAGTTCCATTCAAACCATATCATCATATTTATCCACCACACAGGCGGCTGTCCAACATATGAACTTCTCCTCAGAGCAGGCCTCTGAGTGGCTGCAGGCCGTCCAGCGCAAGACCGAGGAGGAGACCCTGACCCTGCAGAGGATGGTGGCAGAGTGGCAGGACTACACCCGCCTCTTCAGCAGCCTGAGGGCCACCTCGGCCAAAACTGGGGACTTGGTCAAGAGCCTCCAGAGCGGCCTGGGCATTGCCTCCCAGCGGATCGGTCAGAACTCAGAAGGGATGCACGACTTGGCCCTACAAGTGATGAGTCTGCAGCTGCAGCTGGACAACATCTCCTCCTTCCTGGACGACCAGGAGGAGAACATGCACGACCTCCAGTACCATGCCAGGTAGGCGTACAGGGAGGGAATGAAATCACCCAGATCCTGTTTCCCTTTTTCACCGGAAAGCTGATAATAAATCTTCAGCACCTTTGGTCCCAAATTAGTTACCAGAGACAGGAGATTTTTTATCATAGAATCATAGAGTGGGAAGAGACCACATGGGACATCTAGTCCAACTCCTTCTTCCATGCAGGAAGAGCACAAAGTATCTCTGACAGATGGCTATCTAGCCTCTGTTTAAAAGCCTCCAAGGAAGGAGACTCCAATGGACTCTGAGGCAGAGAGTTCCACTGTTGAACATATCTTCTTACGGTCAGGAAGTTCTTCCTAATGTTCTGGGAGTGGAATCTCCTCTGTTGTCATTTGAACCCATGGCTACACTGAGTCCTAGTTTCCAGGGCAGCAGAAAACAAGCCTGTCCCCTCTTCCTTATGACACCCTTTCACATATTTATACATAGCTCTCATGTCTCCTCTCAACCTTCTCTTCTGGAGGCTGAACAGACCCAGCTCTTTAAGACGCTCCTCAGAGCGATTCATGGTCCCCAAACCTTTGATCCTCTGAGTCTCCCTCTTATGTCCCCTCCATTGGTAAGCTGCTAGGAATTGTGGGAGCTGAAGTCCCAAACACCTGGAGGGCTCAAGTTTGCCCATGCCTGGCCTTCCAATCCGGCTTCCGTGCGGGGCATGGGACAGAGATTGTGCTGGTCTCCATCATGGATCACCTTCGATGCCAGCTTGACCAGGGCGGGTCAGCGCTGCTTGTGTTGTTGGATCTCACAGCAGCATTTGACACAGTCGACCACAATCTTTTGACGCACCATCTTGCTGTTGCTGGAGTCAGGGGGAGAGCTTTAAACTGGCTGTCCTCCTTTCTTCACCACTGTGGACAGCGAGTGGAGAAGGGAGGCCTGGTCTCTGAGAGGTCCCCTCTGTCTTGTGGGGTTCCTCAGGGGGCCATTCTCTCCCGTCTGTTGTTTAACATCTCTATGCGACCACTTGCTCAGCTGGATCGAGGTTTTGGGCTGTTTGAGTGTTACCAGTACGCCGATGACACTCAGCTGCTGCTGAAGATGGAAGGCCGACCGGACTCTGCACCCGATTGTTTCCATCAGTGCCTCGAGGCCGTGACTGGATGGCTGCGTGCCAGCAGGTTGAGGGTGAATCCAGCAAAGACGGAGATCCTATGGCTGGGTCAACCGGGCAGTGGGGATGTCCAGCTGCCTAACCTGGATGGCGAGGCGCTACGCCCGTCCTTGTTGGTCAAGAGTCTGGGAGTCCTTTTGGACCCTCTGCTGACAATGGAGGCCCAGGTCTCCGGCGTTAGCAGAACTGCCTTTTTTCACCTGCGGCAGGCTAGACGGCTGGCCCCCTCCCTGTCCAGGGACGACCTAGCTATGGTGGTCCAGGCAATGGTCATCTCAAGACTGGACTACTGTAACGCCCTCTACATTGGCCTTCCTCTGTTGGTGATCCGGAAGCTCAAGTTGGTACAAAATGCAGCTGCTCGGCTTCTTGCGGGAATTCCAATGAGATGCCACATCACACCAATCTGACTCCAGCTGCATTGGTTACCGATTGAGCACCGGATCACTTTCAAAGTGATGGACGGTACTCACCTTGAAGGCCTTGCATGGTCTGGGGCCGATGTATCTGAGGGACCGCCTCACCCCCTCCCAACCCCAGAGATCCCTCCGTTCTGAGGACCAAGATCTATTGGAAATCCCCAGTGTCAAGACCTTGCGTCTAATAGCAACCAGATGCAGAGCCTTCACAGCAGTGGCACCATCCCTCTGGAATACTCTGCCACCTGAAGTCCGTGCCTTGCGGGACTTACCAGCTTTCCGCAGGGCATGGAAGACATACCTGTTTCGACAGGCCTTTGGCCTTTGATATTGCTGTTTTTAAATTGTTTTAAATTGCTTTTTAAATTTTGTTAGATTTTAGCCAGTCTTGTAAGCCGCTCCGAGCCCCAGGGGAGTGGCCGCATAGAAGTTCAAATAACAAATAAATAAATAAATAAAGTAGAGTATCTCACCTTTCTCCCTGTTTGAACCCCATCTTGTTAGATACACCCAGAACCGGACAGCGGAGCACTTTGAGACCCTGGAGGGGCGCATGGTTTCCCACGAGATCGAGATCGGCACCATCTTCGCCAACATCAATGCCACTGACAGCCACGTCCACAGCATGCTCAAGTACCTGGATGACGTGCGGCTCTCCTGCACGCTGGGCTTCCACACACAAGCCGAGGAGCTCTACTACCTGAACAAGTCGGTAGAGCTCATGCTCGGCACCACAGACCTCCTGCGGGAGCGGTTCAGCCTGCTCAGCGCCCGCCTGGATTTCGACATCCGCAACCTCTCCATGGTCATGGAGGAGATGAAGGTGGTCGACGTCCGGCATGGGGAGATCCTCCGGAACGTCACCATCTTGCGAGGTGAGTGCCCAAGTGGAGAGGATAATGCAATGGGATTTATTTATTTATCATGTCAGGAGTAAACCAAACAGTTGTATTGCATTTTTTAACAAACAAACAAACAAAACACAAAGTTTGCAAGCTAAGTAGTGGATTAAATGTCCTTTGACCAGTATCTGGCCACTTGGAGTGCCTCTGGTGTTGCCGCAAGAAGGTCCCCCATTGTGCATGTGGCAGGTTGCATTGCTGCAGGTGGTCTGCAGTTTGCTCTTCTCTACACATGTTGCATGTCGAGGATTCCACTTTGTGGCCCCATTTCTGAAGGTTGGCTCTGCATCTCGTGGTGCCAGAGTGCAGTCTGTTCAGCACCTTCCAAGTCACCCAGTTCTCTGTGTGCCCAGGGGGGAGTCTCTCATTTGGTATCACCCATTGGTTGAGGTTCTGGGTTTGAGCCTGCCACTTTTGGACTCTTGCTTGCTGAGGTGTTCCAGCGAGTGTCTCTGTAGATCTTAGAAAACTATTTCTTGATTTAAGTCGTTGACGTGCTGGCTGATACCCAAACAAGGGATAAGCTGGAGATGTCACTACCTCGGTCCTTGCGCTATTGGCTGCTACTTCCCGGCGGATGTCAGGTGGTGCGATACCGGCTAAACAGTGTAATTTCTCCAGTGGTGTAGGGCGCAGATGCGTCATGTCTCATTAAGAGCCACATCCACCATTTTAGCATGGTGAGATGTGTTCCACACCGGACATGCGTACTCAGTAGCAGAGTAGCATAGGGCAAGGGCAGATGTCTTCACTGTGTCTGGTTGTGATCCCCAGGTTGTGCCAATCAGCTTTCGTATGATATTGTTTCTAGCACCTACTTTTTGTCTGATGTTCAGGCAGTGCTTCTTGTAGGTCAGAGCACGGTCCAGAATGACTCCAAGGTATTTGGGTGTGCTGCAATGCTCCAGTGGGATTCCTTCCCAGGTGATCCTCAGAACTCAGGATGCTTGTCTGTTCTTAAAGTGAAAGGCACATGTCTGTGTCTTAGATAGATTAGGGATCAGCTGGTTTTCCCCGTAATAGTGCAATGAGATG
Source organism: Anolis sagrei (assembly GCF_037176765.1). Lineage (NCBI taxonomy): Eukaryota > Metazoa > Chordata > Lepidosauria > Squamata > Anolidae > Anolis > Anolis sagrei. The sequence goes on along the minus strand of NC_090021.1, from coordinate 3,026,171 downwards.
TCCATGTTGAAGGGGTATGTCTGTGCTATGGAATAAAGATAGGCTGCGTGGTCATCTGTTGGGAGGGCTTTGATTATGACTGGCAGAAGGTGGTTGGTCTGGATGGCCCTTAGGTGTCCCTTTCAACTCTGTGATTCTGTTCTGCAGAGGAGATGGCCTTTGGGTGCCCCTTTCAGCTGTGTGATTCATAGAATCATAGAATCATAGAATCAAAGAGTTGGAAGAGACCTCATGGGCCATCCAGTCCAACCCCATTCTGCCAAGAAGCAGGAATATTGCATTCAAATCACCCCTGACAGATGGCCATCCAGCCTCTGTTTAAAAGCTTCCAAAGAAGGAGCCTCCACCACACTCCGGGGCAGAGAGTTCCACTGCTGAACGGCTCTCACAGTCAGGAAGTTCTTCCTAATGTTCAGATGGAATCTCCTCTCTTGTAGTTTGATTCTGTGCTGCAAAGGAGTCTATGGATTCCCAAGAAAAGAGATTCCAATGAGACATTGGGCCCAAATCCCCGAAGGCACAAGTTATTTGGTTTTGGAGTTGTAATTATCCAAAGTTGGGTGGTTGCTTCCCGGGGGATGCTTCAGGTTTCCAAGTGGGAGGGTGCATCCACATTGAAGAAACAGAGGCTGGTGGGCATCTGTCAGGAGGGCTTTTACTGACACAAAAGCACAGTTTGTCACAGCAAACGAGGTCTCTCTGCTGGATTTCGTATCACAAAATCACAAGTTGAACCCTTCCCAAGCGTGTAGGATTCTGTGATGTATTTTCGAATGATGTGCGCAGATCCAAGTCAGGTGGCCTTTTGCCGTTGACAGATTGTGATTTTGTCGATGTTTATTGTTTCCAAATGCCAGCTGAGATCTTTTGGCAGGGCACCCAGTGTGCCCATCACCACTGGGACCACCTGGACTGGATGATGCATTCAGAGCCTTTCCAGTTTGATTTTTTTTTATTATTATTATTATTAAACTTTATTTGTACCCCGCTAGCATCTCCCAAAGGGATTCGATGCGGCTTACAACAGGCCGGAACCCAGCACAACACAATACCACAATACAACAATACAAAAACATAGCAAATAAAACAGTTAAAGCAGAAAACAGTGGCAATACACAATACAACAGGACATATTAAAAGAAACTGAGCCGGCTGGAGTGGGGTACAGGGTTAAAAGTGCTGAAAAAAGTGTCGGGGGATATAAGATTAAAGTAAAAGTGCGGTGTGCGTTGCGAATGGTCTTGACTCTACTAAAGTGCTTCTGGGCTTTGATAGTGGGGTTCCTAATCTGAGAAAGCACGTTGGAATAGCCAGGTTTTCAGGTTTTTTCTAAAAACCGCCAAGGTGGGAGCCTGTCTGAGATCTTTCGGGAGGGCATTCCAGAGGCGGGGGGCCACCACAGAGAAGGCCCTGTCCCGCGTCCCCACCAAACGCGCCTGCGAGGCGGGTGGGATCACGAGCAGGGCCTCTCCTGATGATCGGAGCGAGCGTGTGGGTTCGTAGACTGTGATGCGGTCTCGAAGGTAGGAAGGTCCCAAACCGTTCAGGGCTTTGTAGGTAAGCACCTGCACCTTAAATTGGGCTCGGTAAATAAACGGCAGCCAGTGGAGCTCCTTGAACAGGAGGGTTGACCTCTCTCTGTAAGGGGCCCCAGTTAACATCCTGGCTGCTGCCCGTTGGACCAGTTGGAATTTCCGAGCCGTTTTCAAGGGCAGCCCTACGTAGAGCGCATTGCAGTAGTCCAGTCTAGAGGTGACTAAGGCATGGACCACCCCGGCCAGATCAGCCTTCGCGAGGTACGGTCGCAGCTGGCGCACAAGTCTCAGTTGTGCAAAAGCCCCCCCGGCCACCGCCGACGCCTGAGCCTCAAGCGTAAGCGATGAATCCAGGAGGACTCCCAAACTGCGGACCTGTGGCTTCAGGGGGAGTGTAACCCCGTCCAACACAGGTTGCCACCCTATACCCCGGTCTGGTTTGCGATCAACCAGGAGGACCTCTGTCTTGTCGGGATTGATCTTCAGCTTGTTCGTCCTCATCCAGATAGACACAGCGGCCAGGCACTCGTCTAGCACCCGAGAGGCCTCCTTGGAATTAGGTGGAAAAGAGTAGTAGAGTTGTGCGTCATCTGCGTAGAGATGGCACCCAACTCCAAAACTCCGGATGACCTCTCCCAACGGTTTCATGTAGATGTTGAAAAGCATGGGAGATAGAATAGAGCCTTGCGGGACCCCACAGGTCAAAGGCCAGGGGTCCGAGCAGGCATCTCCCAGCTTCACCATCTGGGTTCGTCCCTCCAGGAAGGACCGGAGCCACGATAGAACCGTGCCCCCAAGGCCCATCCCCGAGAGCCGACCCAGAAGGATACCATGATCGATGGTATCGAAAGCCGCTGAGATGTCCAAGAGGACCAGCAGGGTTACACTCCCCCGGTCCAGTCCTCTACGGAGGTCATCCACCAAGGCGACCAAGGCTGTCTCGGTGCCATGACCAGGCCTGAAACCAGACTGTGCCCGATCCAGGTAATTGATGTCATCCAGGAAGCTCTGGAGCTGGAGGGCAACCACCCGCTCCAGCACCTTACCCAAGAAAGGGAGGTTGGAAATCGGTCTGTAGTTGTTCAGCACCGTAGAGTCAAGGGATGACTTCTTCAGGAGTGGACGAACCACAGCCTGTTTCAAGCTGGATGGAAAGATCCCTTGCTCCAACGATGCATTGATGATCAACACAAACCAATCAACCAACCCCTCCTTGGCAGATTTAATAAGCCAGGATGGGCAAGGGTCAAGAGCCGAGGTGGTCGCCCTCACCGCCCCAAGAACCTCCCCCACAGTCCCAGGAAGAACAAGCCGAAAAGAATCCCACAAAATTGGACAAGCAGATGCCTCGGTCACCTCCCCTGGCACTGCGATAGAATTGGAGTCAAGCTCAAGACGTATCTGGGCAACCTTGCCTGCAAAGTGGTGTGCGAAATCGCAACACCGAGCTGCTGGGTCGTCAGGGGTCTCCTCCACCACAGGTGGGTGAAGGAGCTCCCCAACAACCCGAAACAGTTCTGATGACCTATTTGTTGCAGACGCTATCCGGGCGGTCGTGAAAGATTCCCTGGCCGCCCGTATAGCCACGGAGTATGCCTTAAGAGAGGCCTTAGCCCGTGCTTGATCAGACACGTCCCGAGATTTCCTCCACTTGCGCTCTAGCCCCCTTCTCGTGTGCTTCATCACAACCAACTCCCCGGTAAACCAAGGAGACGGCCTGTCATGACGCAGCGAGATGGGGCGTTCGGGAGCGATCGTATTTATCACCCTGGACATCTCCTTGTTGTAAAGATCGACCAAGGCGTCAACAGGATCGCCAGGTTCCATGGCAGGAAGAACCCCAAGATTCCTCAGGAAACCATCCGGATCCATCAGTCTCCTGGGGCGGACCATCTTAATTTGTCCTCCACCCCTGCGAAGGTTAGGGGTCGCAGCAAGCCTAAAGCTAACCAGATAATGATCTGACCATGACACTGGAAGGATGTTTTGTTCTTCCACTCTGATCATTCCACTGTCCGCTACAAAGACTAGGTCAAGAGTGTGTCCAGCCTGATGGGTGGGTCCTGATATAATTTGTGACAGTCCCATGGTCGTCATGGCGGCCATAAAGTCCTGAGCTGCGCCTGACAAGGAAGTCTCAGCATGAATGTTAAAATCTCCCAACACCACCAAGTGCTGGGAGATCAGGGCCGAATTAGAAACTACCTCCGCTAGCTCAGACAGGGAAACTACTGGGTCGCGGGGTGGACGGTACACCAGCAGAAACCCCACACTGTCACGGTTCCCCACCCTCAGGTGGACACATTCAAACCCAGGTGCTTGCGGTACAGCGCATCTGGCCACAGCGATGGATTGCCGAAAGACCACTGCGACCCCTCCTCCCCGCCCCCCTTGTCTGGCCTGCTGATGCACCCCGAAACCCGGTGGGCATAGCTGGGAGAGATTTACTCCCCCCAGCTCATCCAACCAGGTTTCTGTGATGCATGCCAGATCCGCTCTCTCATCCAGGATCAAATCCTGAATGGCAGAGGTCTTACCATTAACGGATCTGGCGTTGATCAGCAGGACCTTCAGACTGGGGGGACTGCCATGGCGCCTACCACTTCCTACCTTCTCCAGGGTCGCAAGAACTCTATTGCGCTTCTCCCTGGGATGATGGTAACCCACGAGTCTCCTCCCCCACACGACTTGGATGGAACCCACCTCCTCAGCCCCCCCTCCTCCCACCTGGTTAGAACCTGTGGCTAGTCAACTCTCGGAAGAAGTGATGCTGGAGTATAGTCTCCCTTGGATGTTAGATAGGGATGCTTCCGATGATGGAGTGGGTGGAGAGTCAGTAAATGAGCTAAGTGGACTGAATAGGGGGAGTGTCCTTGGGCGAGAGAGAGTGGCTGATTGTGCAAAAACAGCTGGGGTAGATGGGGTCTTGAATTGTAAAGGGACAACAGGGGCAGATGGGGTCTCAAATTGGTACAAACCAGGAGGGGGAGCCCTAACCGGGGAGGTGTTTATGGAATTCTCGCGGGGGCTTGATGGAACCGAGCGAGAAGTCACCCCGCTGTCAAGAAGGGGGCGGATGAAGGGGTCTACAACTACCCTTCTGATGGTGATGCCCCATTTCTTTAGGCAAGGTTGCATTTCCATTAGCTTGCCGAGCCACTGGTTGTCTTCTGGTGTGATTAGAAGACGCGAGGAACGGTCAGATGATTGATAGTCCCTCCACAGCCATGTAATGGCCTCCAGTCTTATTTCCCGTGGTCTCTTTCCTAGAATTTGGGCTAATGAAACACAAACCGCCCTCCTAGAAGTCCATCTGCCTCTGTTTATCATCAGGTCAGCAATGTCCACCGCAAAATTGTCTGTTAGGAGATGTTGGTCCTGAACACCAGCTGCGGTTGGCTGAACCATATGATCTGATGTTACCTTGTTGGTTGTCCTCAGGGAGCCCATCGGAGGCTGCTGCCACTCCCTGGTGTTCTCATTCCTATAACTGCCCACCAACCCTCCCCCACCCTCAGTCAACTCATCATCCATTCTTTCTTCCACACCAGGGTCCAAGGTGCCATTCTCCCCACTAGAGCCCAAATCCTTAACCAGATCCGCACACAAAGGATTATCTGTCCTTGGAGGATCGGATTGCACTAAAGTTCCTTGTAAAGAGACAAAGTCTCTAGAAAGATGGTCCATTCTCTCATTTAGGATCTTAAGTTGAAGCAGCAGATGATTAAAAGATTCCTTCAGGAGGTCATAAAAGTGCAAAAGGGCGTCCTTCACATGAGACTCTGTTTCAGCCATTCCTATGTCTATATTAGAACCACTCAAACCACTAAAACCGTCCACTCTTACCAGCTCCCTTACACAACTAACATCCGTCACAATCAATCATTCTCTAACACACCCTAACACACTCCCTTACACAACTAACATCCGTCACAATCAATCATTCCCTAACACACCACATTTCTCTCACCAGCTCAGACTCACTCTCACAATTTCTACAAGCATATAAATCCAGCTACCATTCACACTTCCTATGTCTCAACTTGCTTACCACAGTCAGTCTCAAGTGCTCTCCTGGGCCACTTCTATCAGACCCTTTCATACGATCCCAATCCTCTAATGCCAATTCCTGTCTATATAATCCTATTAATCTTCGTCCCCTAATAAAGTCAGCAGCACACATACAACATAACAACATACAACATACAGCTAAATAACTATAAGGAACTAGCCAAAAAGAAAAGTAGGAAGGTAGAAAAAAAAAAAAATTAAAAGAGTCAGATGGCGAGGTTTCACAGCAACGTCGATGGAAATGTTGTCAACACTCCGAGCTCCTCCGTTGTCGCTGCAGCAAAAGTGACCTGGCGCTCTCTCTCAGCCCTCCCGTTCTGTTGGCTCCAGCTCTTCGCCCTCCCGATTGGTGGAGGAGGGGAGGGCAAAATGGCGCGGCCTGGCGCTCTCTCACGGCCCTTCCCGGTACGGCGAAGGGCTGGAGGAAGGAGCCTCGATGGACTGGCTCCCGCTCTTCGCCCCCGGTTGGAAGGGGGCAAAATGGCGCGGCTTGGCGCACTTTCGTGGCCCTTTCCCGGTGCGGCGAAAGGGGCCGGAAGAGGAGCCTCGATGAGCTGACTCTCACTCTTCGCCCCTCCCAATTGATGGAGGGGGGGGGGGCAAAACGGCGCGGCCCAGCGCTGTCTCAACGGCCCTTTCCCGGTGCGGCGAAAGGGCCGGAGGAAAGGAGCCTCGATCAGCTGGCTCCCGCTCTTCGCCCCTCCCGATTGATGGGGGAGGGGGGCAAAAACGGCGCGGCCTGGCGCCCACTCTCACGGCCCTTTCCCGGTGCGGCGAAAGGGCCGGAGGAAAGGAGCCTCGATCAGCTGGCTCCCGCTCTTCGCCCCTCCCGATTGATGGGGAAGGGGGGCAAAACGGCGCGGCCCAGCGCTGTCTCAACGGCCCTTTCCCGGTGCGGCGAAAGGGCCGGAGGAAGGAGCTGCAGTCAGTTCGAAGGGGGGGGGGCAAGAAAGGCACGGGCTGATGCTTGGCCCGATCGGCTCACTGCTTACCCGGCTCTACCAGCTGGAATCACGGCCGGGTAAGGGAGTCCCGCAGCTAGGAGCCGGTTGGTATTCGGCTCCTGGATCGCTCTCTGCCGGGACGCCGATGCAGGCCCCGCTCGCCTCGCCTCCAAGATGTCGGCTGGAGGCCGGAGTTCACAGTCGTGCCGAGGCTAAGATTGGCGAAATCAAGGTCCCCGCTGCAGATTTGCGACTTATCAGTGCCTCCCTGGGAGTTCCACAAGTCCCACAATGGGACTTGATCTGGAGAAGAAAAGTCTGGTCGGGAGGTCGGGGGAGAATTTTTAGTCCCCTTTGGGAGCGGACACAGGAGGGTGCTGCTCCTGCGCCATCTTGGAAAAAAAAAAAAAAAAAATTTTGAGGTCTTGATAGCGGCTGAGGTTTTCCTGTTGCTTTTCCTCAATGCAACTCTCACCTGGAATGGCGACATCAATCATCCAGACCTTTTTCTTTTCCACAATCGTGATGTCTGGTGTATTGTGTTCCAAAACTTTGTCAGTCTGGATTCAAAAGTCCCACAGGATTTCTCCATGTTCATTTTCCACGACCTTTGTGGGTTTATGATCCCACCAATTCTTTATTGCTGGCAGGTGGTACTTGTGACATACGTTCCAGTGAATCATCTGGGCCACAGAGTTGTGCCTCTGTTTGTAGTCTGTCTGTGCAATTTTCTTGCAACAGTTGAGGAGATGGTCCATGGTTTCATCCGCTTCCTTGCACAGTCTGCATTTTGGGTCGTCAGCTGATTTTTCAATCCTGGCCTTAATGGCCTTGGTTCTGATGGCTTGCTCCTGGGCTGCAAGAATCAGTCCTTCTTCCGTCTCCTTCTTCCGGGTTCCATTCGTGAGCCATCACCAGGTCTTCTCCTTGTCAACTTTTCCTTCAATTTTGTCAAGGAACTGCCCATGCAAGGCTTTGTTGTGCCAGCTATCAGCTCTGATTTGTAGCACAGTTTTCTAGTACTAACTCTTTGTCTGCTGTGCTTTGAGAAGTTTCCGATTACTGACTCCAGTTAAAGCAGGTTCTTGGCTTTCCTTGACATCTTCTGCCAGGGTATCATGTTTTTCTTCTTTGACTCCTTGTTTGACTTGTAAAAGTCCTCTGCCATCAGACCTTCTTGGCAGATAGAGCCGGTCAACATCACTGCGAGGATGAATTCTCCTCTGTTTCTGCATCACTCCTTCTTCTTCTCCTACTACTAGTAGTAGGTATGGTGTCAGAATGCTGACTCACAACAGGTCATGAGTTGTTTTTCTGTCTAAATTGTCTATTATTATTATTATTATTATTATTATTATTATTATTATTTGGAGCCTCCGTTGGCGCAGTGCGTTAAACCCTTGTTCTGTCAGGACTGAAGACCGACAGGTCACAGGTTCGAATCCCAGGGAGAGCATGGATGAGCTCCCTCTATCAGCTCCAGCTCCCCATGTGGGGACATGAGAGAAGCCTCCCACAAGGATGGTAACACATCAAAAACAAGTGAAAGAAGGAAGGAAAGAGAAAGGGAAGGAAGAAGAGAAGGAACAAAAGAGAGAAAGAGGGATGGAGGGAGGGAAGGAAGGAAGGAAGGAAGGAAGGAAGGAAGGAAAGAAGAAAAGAAGGAAAGAGAGAAGGAAGGATGGAACCAAAGACCAAAGGAAGGGAAGAAAGAAACAGGTCGAGAAGGAAGGAAGAAAAAGGGAAAGAAGAAGGAAAAGAAAAAGAGGGAAGGAAGGAAAGAGGGAGGGAAGGAAGGAGAGAAAGAAAGAAAAGAAAGAAGGAGCGAAGGTTTAGCCACTCATGAAAACACTGAAATACACAGCGGAAGAGACTTAAAAAGCCAAAAAAATATATATTACAACGCATGCGCATAACCACATAAATACACATATACACAAATATATAAATACACACATATACACATGTATGCACACACAAAACACATATACACAGACTGGGCCACAGCAATGCGTGGCAGGGGATGGCTAGTAAATAAATAAATAACTAAATAAAAATACATTACAATGCATGCGCAAAACCACATTAATACACATATACACAAATATACAAATACACATGTATACACACATAAAACACATTTACACAGACTGGGCCACAGCAACGCGTGGCAGGGGATGGCTAGTAAAATCAATCAATCAATAAAAATAGAGGGAGATACGTTTGGATATGTGTGATGGGGCTCTGAACACTGCTACTGCCCTTCTAATTAATTCCATAAAGAGTTGGTTGAGATTATGCATGGTGAAGGAAAACCATTTTACTCGTGCTCTTAAGTACTCTGTCCCAACATCTGCATGTTCTGTTGCTGAAGCAGAGATTGATGGGCGTCTCTCAGGAGGGCTTGGATTGTGCCTTCCTGTAAGACAGGAGTGGGTTGCCCTTCCAACCCTGGGATTCTATGATTTTCCACCCTTTCTAGAGACTTCCAAACTGTCTTTCGGGTGTAGACCCAGCCTAAGCAATTTTGCCTGGGGTTCCTCTTGTGCTGCTCGGAGAAAAAGAGGCTCCCAATTGGAAAGCCTGGCTGTGCAAATAAATCTACTTTAAAGAGGGGGAAAACAAGAAACACCAGCACTTTTCTCACTGGTTACCTGTCCTGTGGGAGCGACTGGGGACGGAGTGTGCTCCAGGCTCCCAAACAGGACAATAAAGGGCCTTCTGTGCACCCAACCCTCTCCATCCTGGTGACCATTGGCTTGGACGCAATGCTGCATTGGCTCAAGCAGAGGCAGGACCCACGGACAGGGACCCACAGCCTTTGCCAAAGTGCTGGGCATTGCATCCTTTTTTCCATGGCAAAGGGAAATAAATGCAGTGCCAGGCCAAGCCCAGTGTGGATAATCAACTTTTGCAAACAGCAAAAGTTGGAACTACAACTCCAAGTCATATGGAGAAATAGTGATTGCTAGAAAGAATACCACTCTAGGACTCTCTTGATCCTCTAGCACCTGTGATTGCCAACATAAAAGTGCATGAAAAGACATATAGATCCCCAAAGCGGTGTTGAAAAGAGTATTATTTCCACTTTTATGGGGTTCCTGTACCCTTAACCCCAGCAATGTTTCAATACACATCAGGCTTTGCGCCAGATTTTGTTTATTTTCATCGTTGCCTCCTGTGTTGGAATGGTCCACCTGCTTCTTGTGGATTTCAAGGGCTTTTTTTGTGCAGCGTCACTCGATGGTTGTCAGTTTTGTGACTCAGCTGGGAACACAGTGTCTCTGATGAGGATGATGGGATTCAGGTTGACAATCTGGTTCAAAATGTCCCTGCTATAGTCAATGAGGAACAGGGTGTGGAAGTTCAGTTTCCCACAGCAAGGAATGAGTTTGTTGATACTGAAAACTAGCCAAGTGCAGGTGCAAATTGACTCAGAGAAGGAGGACAGTTCTCAGCCTGATAATGAGCAAGAAGGCAAACTGGATAACACTTTTTTTTTTTGTCGTGTCAGGAGCAACCGCTCCTGTTGTGAGAGAATTGGCCGTCTGCAAGGACGTTGCCCAGGGGACGCCCGGATGATTTCTGATGTTTTATCATCCTTGTGGGAGGCTTCTCTCATGTCCCCGCATGAGGAGCTGGAGCCGATAGAGGGAGCTCATCCGCCTCTCCTGGGATTCGAACCTGCGACCTGTCGGTCTTCAGTCCTGCCAGCACAGGGGTTTAACCCACTGCACCACCGGGAGCTCCTTACTGGATAACACTAACGAACAGACTGAACTTGACGAAACGGGAACCTTAGATCGTGCTGACCATTTGGAATTCAGAGTTCGAAGGAGTGTGAGAATAGCTAACAAGAAGGAGGTCAGAGGCCAAAGAAACAACTTCATGTTTTGCAAAGGGTATCAAGCAGTGTGTTTGGGACCAAACCTTTGTCAGAGCAACTTTTCGTTTAACCAAGAAGCTTGCATTTTGCATGTCTGGATTGTCTTGCAGTTCTTATGTTCATGGTCTCAGGACTCAGTCATGTTCTCATGGGATTTTGCTTTGCTGGTGTCTTTTTGGATCATGCTTCCAAGTGTTATTTTGTATTGATCTTTTGGAACATTACTTTTGCTTTCAATAACTTTTTATCTTTTACTTTTTAATAGAATCATAGAATCATAGAATCAAAGAGTTGGAAGAGACCTCATGGGCCATCCAGTCCAACCCCATTCTGCCAAGAAGCAGGAAAATTGTATTCAAATTCACCCCTGACAGATGGCCATCCAGCCTCTGCTTAAAAGCCTCCAAAGAAGGAGCCTCCACCACACTCCGGGGCAGAGAGTTCCACTGCTGAACGGCTCTCACAGTCAGGAAGTTCTTCCTAATGTTCAGATGGAATCTCCTCTCTTGTAGTTTGAAGCCATTGTTCCGCGTCCTAGTCTCCAAGGAAGCAGAAAACAAGCTTGCTCCCTCCTCCTCCCTGTGGCTTCCTCTCACATATTTATACATGGCTATCATATCTCCTCTCAGCCTTTTCTTCAGGCTAAACATGCCCAGCTCCCCAAGCCGCTCCTCATAGGGCTTGTTCTCCAGACCCTTGATCATTTTAGTCGCTCTCCTCTGGACACATTCCAGCTTAGAGTCAATATCTCTCTTGAATTGTGGTGCCCAGAATTGGACACAATATTCCAGATGTGGTCCAACCAAAGCAGAATAGAGGGGTAGCATTACTTCCTTAGATCTAGACACTAGGCTCCTATTGATGCAGACCAAAATCCCATTGGCTTTTTTTGCCGCCAAATCACATTGTTGGCTCATGTTTAACTTGTTGTCCACGAGGACTCCAAGATCTTTTTCACACGTACTGCTCTCGAGCCAGGCCTTGTCCCCCATTCTGTATCTTTGCATTTCGTTTTTCCTGCCAAAGTGGAGTCTCTTGCATTTGTCACTGTTGAACTTCATTGTGTTAGTTTTGGCCCATCATCTCTCTAATCTGTCCAGATCGTTTTGAATCCTGCTCCTGTCCTCTGGACTATTGGCTATCCCTCCCAATTTGGTGTCATCTGCAAACTTGATGATCCTGCCTTCCAGCCCTTCATCTAAGTCATTAATGAAGATGTTGAACAGGACCGGGCCCAGGACGGAACCCTGCGGCACTCCACTTGTCACTTCTTTCCAAGATGAAGAGGAAGCATTGGTGAGCACTCTCTGTGTTCGTCCACTTAACCAATTACAGATCCACCTCACCGTAGTTTTGCCTAGCCCACATTGGACTAGTTTCTGCTCGGCTCTCCTCCCCTGGGCAGATGGCTCCCCGTATGGCCTGGCCATCCATGGAGTGCCATGGCTGCCTGGCACTCACCCCCTGCTGAGCTTAAGTGGGGCAGAACCGTCATCAAACAGGTACTTTTTATCATATGTGGTGGACGTGTAAAGAAATAGAGAAGTATTGGACGAAAGTACATGAAGAGCTGCAAAAAAATTTGAAGAGAGTCTTTAAGAAGAAACCAGAATATTATCTATTGGGATTTACAGATTTGGAATTACAATTAGATGAGAACGAAGATAGACTATTTACCTATCCTACAACAGCGGCGAGAATATTATTGGCGAAGTTTTGGAAACAGGAAGATATCCCTACCATAGAATCATAGAATCATAGAATCAAAGAGTTGGAAGAGACCTCATGGGCCATCCAGTCCAACCCCATTCTGCCAAGAAGCAGGAATATTGCATTCAAATCACCCCTGACAGATGGCCATCCAGCCTCTGCTTAAAAGCTTCCAAAGAAGGAGCCTCCACCACACTCCGGGGCAGAGAGTTCCACTGCTGAACGGCTCTCACAGTCAGGAAGTTCTTCCTCATGTTCAGATGGAATCTCCTGAAGAGTGGTTAGGGAAATTAAGAGAAATAAGAGAAATGGACGAATTAACTTTTTTCTTGAAAAAGAATACCGGGAACCCGATAAAGAGGACAGATTGGACTCTATATGAAAACTACGAAAAGGAAATAAATAAATAAATAAGAGGAACATTATGAAGAGGATATAATGGAAAAATCATTGAGGACACAACACCTGATGGAGAGATGGAAGTCAATGTTTATCTTATATATTTTTTCTCTTGTTTTTTTTTGTGTGTGTCTTTTATATTTTGTATTTTCTGGTGGACTTGGCGGTAGAGGGATGTACTTCTTACTTTTTTCCTACTTTCCTATCATCTTTTTTAATCTCAGAGAAGGCTGAGAGGAGATATGATAGCCATGTATAAATATGTGAGAGGAAGCCACAGGGAGGAGGAGGGAGCAAGCTTGTTTTCTGCTTCCTTGGAGACTAGGACACAAGGGAACAATGGCTTCAAACTACAAGAGAGGAGATTCCATCTGAACACAAGGAAGAACTTCCTGACTGTGAGAGCCGTTCAGCAGTGGAACTCTCTGCCCCGGAGTGTGGTGGAGGCTCCTTCTTTGGAAGCTTTTAAGCAGAGGCTGGATGGCCATCTGTCAGGGGTGATTTGAATGCAATATTCCTGCTTCTTGGCAGGGGGTTGGACTGGATGGCCCATGAGGTCTCTTCCAACTCTTTGATTCTATGATTCTATGATTCTATGATTCTCCCTCCTGTGATGTTATTCTTAAAATCTTAATAAAAAACTATTATTAAAAAAAGTGGGGCAGAATCGGGAGGCCTGGCAGTCTGGGGAGCCTTTGCCACCAAGCCCTCACCCCCTGCTGAACTCGGTCCAGATCCATTGGTGTTTGTGTTGGGGTTCAGCCTGAGTTTGAACTTGAACCTGATTCTCTGTTTGTTCCTCCGGATGCTAATGAAAGTATATTTACTGATGCTAGTGGAAATGTACCTTCTGATGCCAATGCTCCTGAAATTAGTGAGGAAGAAACTGCTGTAGGTTTGGAAAATGAAAGTACCAGTGTTCCTGAGAATGTTTCAGAGGGAGACCTTGAACTTTCCCTCCCTTCTGCACCTGTTAACTGTAATGACAACAGAAGGGGCCAAATTTGGGAAGACAGAAGTAAAACACTCAGTTTGCGTCGATCCTCCCGAATTCAAGAATTAAAAACATTGGCTTCAAAACAGAAGGACGGTTCACGGAACCAATTCTTGAGGACAGGAGCAGAATTCAAAACGATCTTGACAGATTAGAGAGATGGGCCAAAACTAACAAAATGAAGTTCAACAGTGACAAATGCAAGATACTCCACTTTGGCAGAAAAAATGAAATGCAAAGATACAGAATGGGGGACAATGCCTGGCTCGAGAGCAGGACGTGTGAAAAAGATATTGGAGTCCTCTTGGACAGGAAGTTAAACATGAGCCAACCATGTGATGTGGCGGCAAAAAAAGCCAATGGGATTTTGGCCTGAATCAAGAGGAGCATAGTGTCTAGATCTAAGGAAGTAATGCTACCCCTCTATTCTGCTTTGGTTAGACCACATCTGGAATATTGTGTCCAATTCTGGGCACCACAATTCAAGAGAGATATTGACAAGCTGGAATGTGTCCAGAGGAGGGCGACTAAAATGATCAAGGGTCTGGAGAACAAGCCCTATGAGGAGCGGCTTAGGGAACTGGGCATGTTTAGCCTGAAGAAGAGAAGGCTGAGAGGAGATATGATAGCCATGTATAAATATGTGAGTGGAAGCCACAGGGAGGAGGAGGGAGCAAGCTTGTTTTCTGCTTCCTTGGAGACTAGGACGCAATGGAACAATGGCTTCAAACTACAAGAGAGGAGATTCCATCTGAACATTAGGAAGAACTTCCTGACTGTGAGAGCCGTTCAGCAGTGGAACTCTCTGCCCCAGAGTGTGGTGGAGGCTCCTTCTTTGGAAGCTTTTAAGCAGAGGCTGGATGGCCATCTGTCAGGGGTGCTTTGAATGCAATATTCCTGCTTCTTGGCAGAATGGGGTTGGACTGGATGATGGCCCAGGAGGTCTCTTCCAACTCTTTGATTCTATGATTCTATGACTGTGAGAGCCGTTCAGCAGTGGAACTCTCTGCCCCGGAGTGTGGTGGAGGCTCCTTCTTTGGAAGCTTTTAAACAGAGGCTGGAAGGCCATCTCTCAGGGGTGCTTTGAATGCAATATTCCTGCTTCATAGCAAAATGGGGTTGGACTGGATGGCCCATGAGGTCTCTTCCAACTCTATGATTTATGATTCTATGAGATATATGCACCACACTTGCCTCATTTCCAACAGACCTCTGAACAAACCTCTGAGGATGCTTGCCACAGATGAAGGTGAAACATCAGGAGAGAATTTTACTGGGAAATGGCCATACAGCCCGATAAGCGCACAGCAATGCAGGGCGATGATTGATATACATTATGCAATTATTGTTAAGTGCACTTGTTAGGCAGTTATCCTTAGCAAATACAACAGAAGTTATTATTAGCAGATATTGTTAAGCAAATATTGCAGACTTCAGTCATTCCAACCTATGTCTCTTCACTTCTTTCCTTCCTTTCTCCCTCTGCAGGTGTTCCTGGCCCGCCAGGCCCCAGAGGCTACCGCGGAGACCTGGGGGTCAAGGGCCCGCCAGGGAGCAGAGGGCCAAAGGGCGATCCAGGCAGCGTGAGCCCTCCGGGGCCAAAGGGGTCGCGAGGCGTTGCAGGGGACCCAGGCCCTCCAGGCGAGAGGGGGCCACCGGGTTCCAAAGGCCTCCCTGGATTCAAGGGGGCCAAAGGGAGCTTTGGGCAGTCCGGGGCCAAAGGACAGCCGGGCCCCAAAGGAGATGTGGGCCCCCAGGGACCTGAGGGAAAGCCAGGACCGGATGGACCGCCGGGGCTGGAGGGCAAACCGGGTATCCCAGGGAAGCCAGGTGAACCAGGGCCGATGGGGCCGACGGGGCCGAAAGGAGACCCCGGGTTGAGGGGTCGGCCGGGGTTGCCAGGCCCCCCGGGACCTCCAGGACCTTCGAGAATATGAACGTCTTTGGGGTCCTCTTTCCTTGGACCCCTTGGAGTGCTGCTCCCCATTTAATGATGCCAAATGCAGCCACCGCCTGGATGCTGGGACCTGCTATACTGAGAAATGCCCATTCCTAGCATCCCATTATGGGGGAAATTCGCCGGGTTTTCTTTGAGAGGGGCACCCCTTTTTGACTGCTGCTCCCCTAAATGCAGCTGCTGCCTGACTTCAAACCCTGCCCCATCGATGCCCTTTCCCGGCGGCTTATTTTGGGAGGAAATTGTAGACAAGGAAGACTCAGGACTGGTTTCCCCAGTTCCACCTCGAGGATTACTACACCAATTCTGCAAGCTTGACATGGAAAGGCAACACGTCTCTTTGGCGCACCTGCTGCTGCATCACCTGTACTGCTTTCTACCTGTGCTCCCTGCCCAAGATACCTTTGCTTTGCCTCCACGGGACCCACAAGGAGCAAAGAGGATATTCACAAAGGGGGAAATGTCATGCACACCTGATTCAGAGCATGCAGCAGAATTGCAATTGGGAATCATTACACAGAAGAATATAGAAAGAGGGATGGGGTGCAAGGAAGGCTTGTCCTTCACTGGGTTGTTGTCGGTTTTTCGGGCTATACAACCATGTTGTAGAAGCATTCTCTCCTGACGTTTTGCCTGCATCTGTGGCAGGCGTCCTCATTCTACCATTCTAGAATCCTACGCATTGCAAGAAAAGTGATTCCACCAAAATACTAAGATGAGCTGCCAGAGGCGGCCCTAGGTAATTTTCAGTGGTAAGCAAACAGTATTTTGGCACCCCCCCCCCCAACCAATCATTGATATATATTTTCTGTTTGTTGTGGGAGTTCTGTGTGCCATATTTGGTTCAATTCCATCATTGGTGGAGTTCAGAATGCTCTTTGATTGTAGGTGAACTATACATCCCAGTAACTACACTTGCCGCACTTGCTCCCTTGCCTGGCCCGCTTTGGGTCCGGAGGCGTGCCTGAAGACCCCGGCGTGTGCACCAAAAGTCACCTCTTCTCCTGACTTCCTCCTCAGCCATTGGGACCAAGAGAGAGAGAGAGAGAGAGGTGGAGATGCCCACCTTCCCTGAAGGTAGGTGCAAAAACAAAGGAGGGAGCAGAGGTGGGAGATACCTCCAGCCGGAGGGACTTTCTCTCTCTCTCTCTTGGTTCTAATGGCTGAAGAGAAAGTCAGGAGAAGAGGCAACTTTTGGTGCGCACGCTGGGGTCTTCAGACACGCCTCTGGACCTGAAGCGGGCCAGACGTGGCGGCTCCACCCCTTGGCCCACTTGCGGATTGGGGAGAGGAGAGGAGGCGGGTGGAGTGCCAGGGGATCAGGAAAGGGAGCCGGTTATGGGGAAGGGATTGAACACGGAGAATGATTGAGCGGCGGCTCTGTTCACACACCCGGTGGCCGCGTGGAGCAGGAACGAGAGGGGCTAGGCGAGGCTCAAGGGCCCGGCCCCTTTGGGAAGAGGATCGCCCGGCAGCGAGGCAAGAAAGCCGAGGCTCCCCCCGGACTGCTAGGGCTGTGGTGAGCTGAGGGGGCGCTCCTCAAGTGGCGGTCGAGGGGCATTTACAGAGGCGCCTCTGTGCCCCTGGCAAAAAAAAGTATTCTGCGACCGCTTACTTCGCGTAATGGATGAGCCGCCCTGTGAGCTGCTACACTGTAAGAGCTGGAATCGTCTCCTACAAATGGGAGCAAGCTCTTCATCTTTGGAGGCTGGATGACCGTTTTGCAGGAGTGCTTCATTTGCCAGGGTTGGACTACATGTCCTTTGGGGCTCCCTTCCAACTCTAGTGGAATATGGACTGCCTTGCAAGTGCAGGACTCCCCTTCTTTGGAGATCTTCAAGCTTGAGCCAATGCAACTCCTAGTCCTTGCTTCCCTGGAGACTAGGACGCGGAACAATGGCTTCAAACTGCAAGAAAGAAGATTCCACCTGAACATGAGGAAGAACTTCCTGACTGTGAGAGCCGTTCAGCAGTGGAACTCTCTGCCCCGGAGTGTGGTGGAGGCTCCTTCTTTGGAAGCTTTTAAACAGAGGCTGGATGGCCATCTGTCAGGGGTGCTTTGAATGCAATATTCCTGCTTCTTGGCAGAATGGGGTTGGACTGCATGGCCCATGAGATCTCTTCCAACTCTAGGATTCTAAGCTGGATGGATATCTTTCAGGAGTGCTTGAGTTGTGCATTTTTTTCATGGCTAAAGGGCATTGGATGATTCTTTAAGATTTTAAGTTTCTATGATAGACCTGGTCAAACTTCAGCTGTCTGGGTGTTTTGGACTTCAACTCCCACAATTCCTGTGGGAGTTGAAATTCAAAACACCTGGAGGGAGGGCCGAAGTTGGCCCAGGCCTGCTCTGCACTGTATTGTATGCAACGTCCATTCTGTTGGTGGTGACGCTGTCCTGACATCCACCCGGCCAGAGGAATAAAGCCTCTGCTACTGCCTTTAGTCCAAAACACCTGGAGGACCGAAGTTTGCCCATGCCTGTCCTAAGTACTGAAGAGAGAATCCTGGGATTGGCAATCCCACAAGCTATCATTTGCATTATCATTAGAACACAAACAAAACAAAGCTGTATTTTCCTAGATAAAACAAAGATGTGTACAAAACCTTATTGTTCATGTAGCTCTTTCAAGAACAGAGAAAAATAAAGAAGGAAAATGAGTCCAGACCATTCACACTTGGTTGTTTCATCCTTTAAAAAAATGTATACATACAAGGGTTGAATGAAAAGTAATGCCCCCACCTTCGTTACTTGGGTTTGGATGGGAATATTTTAATAAATCAAACACAGAAATAATCCTTCGAATGTGCTCTTTAACTAACACTATTCACTATTCCACATAATCACCAGACAATTGGATACGTTTCTGCCAAGTTTTCTGAATCCGTCACTGAAGAAGTCGACACTCTGTTTCCGCAACCAGCGTCCTGCAGTTCTCTCAATGTCTTCATCAGAAGCATCATGAGGAACATGAGGAAGAACTTCCTGACTGTGAGAGCCATTCAGCAGTGGAACTCTCTGCCCCGGAGTGTGGTGGAGGCTCCTTCTTTGGAAGCTTTTAAACAGAGGCTGGATGGCCATCTGTCAGGGGTGATTTGAATGCAATATTCCTGCTTCTTGGCAGAATGGGGTTGGATTGGATGGCCCAGGAGGTCTCTTCCAACTCTTTGATTCTAGGATTCTATGATTCTATGATCATGATGTCCCCGCAGATCTTATTTCATTATCGGGAACAGATGGAAGTCAGACGGTGCTAAATCTGGACTGTATGGAGGATGTCGCGCAGTGGTGAGATCCAGTTTCTGGAGATTCAAGTCTGTGCACTTTCATTTGCTTAAGTCGCATAAACTGACTGTCTGCTCACGATTGCATACTTCACACTTTAACAACACAACCGTTCAATGCTAAGCCTTCCTGCCAAAATGGGACTGTAGAGGAGAGTCTACTGAACAAGCCAGTACCTGCCACATAGAATTCAATGACTGCACGTTGCATAAGTCGCATTGGCCGACCATCTGCGCAGGGTTCCATACTTCACACTTTAACAACACAACCGTTCAATGCTAAGGCTTCCTGCCGAAATGAAACTGTAGAGGAGAGTCTACTGAACACGCCAGTACCTGCCGCATAGAATTCAATGACTGCACGTTGCTTAAGTCGCATTGACTGTCTGTCTGCGCAGAGTTCCATACTTCACACATTGACAACACAACCATTCAATGCTAAAGCTTCCTGCTAAAATGGAACTGTAGAGGAGAGTCTACTGAACAAGCCAGTACCTTCCACATACCAGTACTGCCATCTATTGAGGCGTTACAAAGGAGGAGGCATTACTTTCATTCAACCCTTATATTTAAATTGATTGTTTACAAGGAAGATAAACAGAAAAGAAGATAAAAAAGAAAGAAATGTCAAGTAAATCGGATACAAAACTACTTCCTTGGACGGCCATCTGTCAGGAGGGCTTGGGTGGTGTCTCCCTTTATGGCAGAAGGGGATGGACAGGATGGTCTTTGGGGTCCCCTCCAACTCTAGAGAAATGTAATGTCTGGGAAAGGGATTGAGTCTACTTCCCTGAAACAGAAGCTGGATGGCCATCAGTCCAGAGGGCTTTGGTTGTCCCTCCCTGTATGGCAGAAAGGGATTGGACTGGATGGCCTTTGGAGGCTCCTTCCAACTATAGATGAATACAGACCCTTTTTTTTTTTTGGAGTCCGGTAGGGTCTCCTTTCCTAGAAGTCTATAAGGAGAAGCTGGATGACCGTTTGTCAGGAGGGCTTTGGTTGTGCCTTTCTACCTGGCAGGCAGGGGTTGGACTGGATGATCTTTGGGGTCCCTTCCAACTCTAGAGAAACGTAATGGCTGGAAATGTGATAGAGTCTACTTCCCTGAAACAGAAGCTGGATGGCCATCTCTCAGGAGGGCTTGGGTGGTGTCTCCCTTTATGACTGGATAGCCTTTGGGGTCCCCTCCAACTCTAGAGAAATGTACTGTCTGGGAATGTGATAGAGCCTACTTCCTTGAAACAGAAGCTGGATGGCCATCTGTCCAGAGGGTTTTGGTTGTGTTTCCCTTATGGCAGAAAGGGGTTGGACTAGCTGGCCTTTGGGTCCCCTCCAACTCTAGAGAAACGTAATGCCTGGAAATGTGATAGAGTCTACTTCCTTGAAACAAAAGCTGGATGGCCATCTGTCCATAGGGCTTTAGTTGTGTCTCCCTTTATGGCAGAAGGGGATGGACTGGTTGGCCTTTGGGGTCCCTTCCAATTCTAAAGAAACATAATGCCCGGAAATGTGATAGAGTCTACTGAAACAGAAGCTGGGTGGCCATCTGTCAGGAGGGCTTGGGTGGTGTCTCCCTTTATGACTGGATAGCCTTTGGGGTCCCCTCCAACTCTAGAGAAATGTAATGTCTGGGAATGTGATAGAGCCTACTTCCTTGAAACAGAAGCTGGATGGCCATCTGTCCAGAGGGCTTTGGTTGTGCCTGCCTTTATGGTGGAAAGGGGTTGGACTGGTTGGCCTTTAGCGTCCCCTCCAACTCTAGAGAAATGTAATTCCTGGGAATGTGATGGAATCCACTCCCCAGAAACAGAAGCTGGATGACCATCTGTCCAGAGGGCTTTGATTGTGTCTCCCTTTATGGCAGAAGGGGATGGACTAGATGGCCTTTAGGGTCCCCTCCAACTCTAGAGAAATGTAACGCCTGGAAATGTGATGAAATCTACTTCCCTGAAACAGAACCTAGATGGCCATCTGTCCAGAGGGTTTTGGTGTTGTCTCCCTTTATGGCAGAAAAGGGTTGGACTGGATGGCCTCTGGGGTCCCCTCCAAATCTAGAGAAATGTAATGTCTGGGAAAGGGATTGAGTCTACTTCCCTGAAACAAAAGCTGGATGGCCATCTGTCCAGAGGGCTTTGGTTGTGTCTCCCTTTATGGCAGAAGAGGATGGACTAGATGGCCTTTTGGGATCTCTTCCAACTCTAGATGAATATACAATTTTGGAGTCTGGTAGAGTCTCCTTTCCTAGATGTCTATAAGCAGAGGCTGGATAACCCTTTGTCAGGAGGGTTTTGGTTGTGCCTTTCAGCCAGGCAGACAAGGGTTGGACTAGATGATCTTTGGGGTCCCTTCCAACTCTAGATCGCTTCCTGAGTGTGTCTCCAGTAGTTTTGGTGCTGACAATAGACGCAAGCATTAATATGCCTCCAGCCTTCCCATGCGCATCCAGACCCGCATGTGCTCTGCTGTTAATGAATCCTAAGTGCAAAACCACACAGCTCCAGAGACACAAGCTGCCTGTTTTGCACAATAAACCTAAAGCCGAAGACTCTTCCCGGCGCCTTCTCCACTCAACTCCCAGCTGTGAACATCTGGAGAACAGCTCCCCAAGGCCAGGGAGAAGCCTCTGGATTCACAACACAAGCATGTGTATGTGGCATGTGTGACAAAGCAGGCCCAAGTTTGGCAGTGTGTTACCGAATATATTTTTCAATCATCAAACTATAGCAAAGTTCACCAAAACACACACACATACACAGAGGTCACATAAGCCACTTACGGCACATCTACACTGTGGAATAAATTTATTTACTTATTTATTTACAGGGGACTCAGGGTGGATTACAATGCACATCTACATGGCAAACATTCAATGGCATTTAGACATACAACATATATACGAGGGTTGAATGAAAAGTAATGCCTCCACCTTGTTAACTCCTCAACAGATGACAGTACTGGTATGCGGCAGGTACTGGCTTGTTCAGTAGACTCTCCTTTACAGTTAAATTTTAGCAGGAAGCCTTAGCATTGAACAGTTGTGTTGTTAAAGTACAAAGTATGGAACGTGTTTTATCTCACAATTGCTTGGCTATCAGAAGATCTGTGCATGATCTCCTCGTGGACAGTACGTGTGAAAAAGAGTCCTCGTGGACAACAAGTTAAACATGAGCTAACAATGTGATGTGGCGGCAAAGAAAGCCAATGGGATTTTGGCCTGCATCCAGAGGAGCCTAGTGTCTAGATCCAGGGAAGTCATGCTACCCCTCTATTCTGCTTTGGTTAGACCACACCTGGAATATGGTGTCCAGTTCTGGGCACCACAATTCAAGAGAGATATTGACTCTAAGCTGGAATGTGTCCAGAGGAGGGCGACTCAAATGATCAAGGGTCTGGAGAACAAGCCCTATGAGGAGTGGCTTAAGGAGCTGGGCATGTTTAGCCTGAAGAAGAGAAGGCTGAGAGGAGATATGATAGCCATGTATAAATATGTGAGAGGAGGAAGCCACAGGGAGGAGGAGGGAGCAAGCTTGTTTTCTGCTTCCTTGGAGACTAGGACGCAATGGAACAATGGCTTCAAACTACAAGAGAGGAGATTCCATCTGAACATGAGGAAGAACTTCCTGACTGTGAAAGCCATTCAGCAGTGGAACTCTCTGCCCCGGAGTGTGGTGAAGGCTCCTTCTTTGGAAGCTTTTAAACAGAGGCTGGATGGCCATCTGTCAGGGGTGATTTTAGTGCAATGTTCCTTTTTCTTGGCAGGGGGTTGGACTGGATGGCCCAAGAGGTCTCTTCCAACTCTAGGATTCTATGATTCTATGAGTACCCAGGATGCCGACGCTGGTTGCGGAAACAAAGTGTTAACTTCTTCCGTGACAGCTTCAAAAAACTTGTTCATCGTTGGCAGAAATGTATCAAATTGTCTGGTGAGTATGTGGAAATGTGAATAGTGGTAGTTAAAGGGCACATTCTAAGGATTATTTCTGCATTTGATTTATTAAAATATTCCCATCCAAACCCAAGTAACGAAGGTGGAGGCATTACTTTTCAATCAACCCTCGTAGACAGACTTAAGCGAGGAAAGGAAAGGGCCTGAGGCCAGGAATTGTGGGAGTTGGAGTCCAAAACACCTGGAGGGAGGGCCCTAGTTTGCCCATGCCTGGTGTTGATGCACCCAAAGGTTCTCCAACCTTGAATCCAGATGTTCCACATCAGGAAACAAAAGCATCCACCCACCTCTGGAAGAGAATGTGCGTGTGGGCAAAACAACCCAAGGGAATCCATCCCATGTGTTTATTTATCTGGGAATGATTTAGTATAGACTCCGTTATCAAAATTGTTATCCAGTCCCTGGAACTGACCCTTGGAGGAAGTGAATTCCCTGAATTCTCAATACGGGGCTCAAAGTGTTGTGAAAGTTTAGCAAAAGTTTATCCCGATATTTGCTGGAAAACAAACTCGGCCAAGAGTACAAGGTCCAACAAATTCCTCGCTTGCCTTGCAGACAATTTCATGGTCCAGAAGGTAGAAGAGGCAACAAGGGGATTGGCTACTCTTGATCTCATCCTAACAAATGTGGAGGACCTGATCGATGCGGTCGAAGTGGTAGGATCCTTAGGGGCAAGTGACCATGTGCTCCTGCAATTTGAGGTACAAAGGAAGGCCGAAACTAAGACAAGTCAAACCCGCATTTTGGACTTTAGGAGAGCTGATTTCCAAAAAATGAAGGAAACGCTGAGCAGCATTCCGTGGACACAGATACTAAAAGACAAGGGAGCTACGGATGGATGGGAACTTCTCAAGAGTGAAATACTCAAGGCGCAATTGCAAACCGTGCCAACAAAGAGAAAAAATAGGACAAGTGCAAAGAGGCCAGAATGGATGTCCAAAGAACTTCTAACTGTGCTAAGACACAAAAGAGACATGCACAAGAAGTGGAAAAAGGGAGAAATCACCAAAGAAGAATTCAAACAAATAGCCAACACCTGTAGGGAAAAGGTCCGCAAAGCTAAAGCAAAAAACGAGCTCAGACTTGCCAGGGACATTAAAAACAATAAAAAGGGCTTCTATTCTTATGTCAGTAGAAAAAGGAAAAACAAGGAGGCGATAGGACCTCTTCGAGGAGAAGATGGGGCAATGCTGACAGGGGATAGGGAAAAGGCAGAACTACTTAATGCCTTCTTTGCCTCGGTCTTCTCACAAAAAGAGAGTCTTCAACCTCAGCAAGATGGAGTGGATGAGGGATTGGAGGACATCCAACCCCAAATTGGGAAAGAAGTCGTCCAGGAATACCTGGCCGCTCTTAATGAGTTCAAGTCCCCAGGGCCAGATCAACTACACCCAAGAGTATTGAAGGAACTAGCGGAAGTCATTTCGGAACCATTGGCAACCATCTTTGAGAGTTCTTGGAGAACGGGAGAAGTTCCAGCAGATTGGAGGAGGGCCAATGTGGTCCCAATCTTCAAGAAGGGAAAAAAGGACGACCCAAACAACTACCGTCCGGTCAGCCTCACGTCGATACCGGGCAAGATTCTGGAAAAGATTGTTAAGGAAGTGGTCTGCAAACACTTAGAAACAAATGCAGTCATCGCTAATAGTCAACATGGATTTATCAAAAACAAGTCATGCCAGACTAATCTGATCTCTTTCTTCGATAGAGCTACAAGCTGGGTAGATGCGGGGAATGCCGTGGATGTAGCGTACCTGGATTTCAGTAAGGCCTTCTTGGACAAGGTCCCCCATGACCTTCTGGCAAGGAAACTAGTCCAATGTGGACTAGGCAAAACTACGGTGAGGTGGATCTGTAATTGGTTAAGTGGACGAACACAGAGAGTGCTCACTAATGCTTCCTCTTCATCTTGGAAAGAAGTGACGAGCGGAGTGCCGCAGGGTTCCGTCCTGGGCCCGGTCCTGTTCAACATCTTTATTAATGACTTAGATGAAGGGCTAGAAGGCATGATCATCAAGTTTGCAGACGACACCAAATTGGGAGGGATAGCCAATAGTCCAGAGGACAGGAGCAGAATTCAAAACGATCTTGACAGATTAGAGAGATGGGCCAAAACTAACAAAATGAAGTTCAACAGTGACAAATGCAAGATACTCCACTTTGGCAGAAAAAATGAGATGCAAAGATACAGAATGGGGGACGCCTGGCTCGAGAGCAGTACGTGTGAAAAAGATCTTGGAGTCCTCGTGGACAACAAGTTAAACATGAGCCAACAATGTGATGTGGCGGCAAAAAAAGCCAATGGGATTTTGGCCTGCATCAATAGGAGCATAGTGTCTAGATCTAATGAAGTAATGCTACCCCTCTATTCTGCTTTGGTTAGACCACATCTGGAATATTGTGTCCAATTCTGGGCACCACAATTCAAGAGAGATATTGACAAGCTGGAAAGTGTCCAGAGGAGGGCGACTAAAATGATCAAGGGTCTGGAGAACAAGCCCTATGAGGAGCGGCTTAGGGAACTGGGCATGTTTAGCCTGAAGAAGAGAAGGCTGAGAGGAGATATGATAGCCATGTATAAATATGTGAGAGGAAGCCACAGGGAGGAGGGAGCAAGCTTGTTTTCTGCTTCCTTGGAGACTAGGACACGGAACAATGGCTTCAAACTACAAGAAAGGAGATTCCATCTGAACATTAGGAAGAACTTCCTGACTGTGAGAGCAGTTCAGCAGTGGAACTCTCTGCCCCGGAGTGTGGTGGAGGCTCCTTCCTTGGAAGCTTTTAAACAGAGGCTGGATGGCCATCTGTCAGGGGTGATTTGAATGCAATATTCCTGCTTCTTGGCAGGGGGTTGGACTGGATGGCCCATGAGGTCTCTTCCAACTCTTTGATTCTATGATTCTATGAAAAGCACACATTGAAACAACACAGCTGATTTCACAACCTTCCAGGTCAATGTCAAGGAGGGGCCGCTTGGCTTTCCTCTGCTCTGCTCTTTCCACATCTATCAGGGAGGGAATGAATCCCGCTGGGATTCGTAGAAATCCTTTTTGCGTTACCAAATCTGGGCCGCGATCCCATTTGTTATTGTTGCCGTGTGCCTTCGTTCCCAATGTCTGGTGACCTTAAGGCTCCTTGTGTTTGTTCAAAGGTACTTTGCCCTTGTCCTTCCCTGAGGCTGAGAGAGTGTGACTTGCCCAAGTTATCCAATGGGTTTCCAAGGCTGAGCGGGGATTTGAACCCAGGTCTCTAGAGCTGTAGTCCAATGCTGAAGTCTCATGGCCACATTGGTAACATTGGAGGGACAATAATGCTTAGTGTTGCACTCCAGGACAGGAATAATCCTCTGACTTTAAACATCACATGTTGAATAGGAAAAAGCAATCATTTTATTGAAGATAAGTAAAAAAAAAAAACAAAGTAAAAAGCACTTTAAAGTAATGGGTAAATCCAATTGGGTAAGAAGATAAGCAGGAACAAATTAGTCCAAGGTGGAGTTCAGCAAAGTCCACAAAAGCAAAGTCCACAGAACTCTAATACAATCCAGAAAATCGGGAATACGTTTAGTCAAGGCTTGGGTAAGCAATCATGAAGCCCAGGAATCAAAACCATGAAACAAGAAATATCTTAGCATGAATTGTCGAAGGCTTTCATGGCCGGAATCACTGGGTTGTTGTAGGTTTTTTCAGGCTATAT
The DNA here is from genome assembly GCF_037176765.1 of Anolis sagrei. Lineage (NCBI taxonomy): Eukaryota > Metazoa > Chordata > Lepidosauria > Squamata > Anolidae > Anolis > Anolis sagrei. The sequence continues at coordinate 2,999,748 of NC_090021.1, read as the reverse complement.
GGCCATGGTCAAGAGGCATTCTCTCCTGACGTTTCGCCTGCATCTATGGCAAGCATCCTCAGATTCTTTCCCCCCAAACTCCACCAGTGTTCACATTTGGGCATATTGAGTATTCATGCAATACCTTATCAATACAGGCATGGAAAGAGCCATTCATGATCTCATCACTATACTCATCCATTCATTGTTTCCCTTGTGGCCCACTGCCCTCTTCGCTCATTGGCGGAGCGGCCGAAGCGGGACTCGCACCCTGATTGGATGAGGCGCGGCCTCCCCCGGCCAGCTGATATTCCAACCAATCAGCAAAGAGGCAACCCAGGAGGCGGGTGCAGGAGATTTGAATTTGACAGCTCTATAAATGTTGTATTTCTCTGCCCAGCAAGCATGTCGGCTCCTTGGACAGATAACTGCAGTCGTCATCTGTTCCAGCTGGAATGAAATAAAACCTCGGTGGCTTTGCTTCAACTTGGTGAGACTTTATTTGGGAAAATTGAGGGGAAAATCATTCTTGGTGCTTGCAGTCTCGCCAGGTGTTCCAGATCCTCTTTTTGGGTTGTCTGTGCCTAGGTGGAGCCTCCTAAATTTGTGCTTGGTATCACTTTGAAGGCAATTTTCCTGCTTCTTGGCAGAATGGGGTTGGACTGGGTGGCCCACCAGGTCTCTTCCAACTCTAGGATTCTATGATTCTAGGTATTAACTCTGCTATCACTTAGAAAATGCCAAGTAAATTCCAAATCACTATTTTCCTCTGAGGTTGAGACAGTGTGACGTGTCCAAGGTGGCTTTCCATGGCTGAGCAAGAATTCAAAGTCTTGTCTCCAGTACAATGCTCAAACCAATAGTCTTGGTAGCTCTCTGGGCTTCTTCAGGTGAGTTTTATCACTGTCTTCCTCTCAGGCTGAGAGAGTGTGACTTGCCCAAAGTCACCTGGTAGGTTTCCATGGCTGGAAGTCCTAGTCCAATACTCAAGCAAGAACACAGATAAAATTTCAAATCCTTGCTTTCCCTGCTTTCCTTTTTTCACACCCAGACTCTAATAGAAGCACATCCAGCTGGGCCTGGTAACCAATGCTGGGATGCTCCTGCAGATGTGAAGCCGGGCGCCTCTAATGCAAAACAGGCCCCGGACATAAATCACGCGTTATTTTTCTTTCCCGGCTCCAGTCACATGTGGGCTGACCTTCCTTAAATGCTCTGGGTATTATTTTATTTTTGCTGAGCAAACGGTGCTGTTTAAGCTGTTTTAGTCACACAAGGAAGGAAGAAAGGCATTTCTTAAGTCCTTGCCCAAGACATAAACAGCCGCATCCTGTTTTCACCTCCAATGCGCCTGTTTTAGGACCTCTCCTTCCAAAATCTAGTCCATTCCAAGAACACTCAGCAAAGTTCCCCAAAAGAAAAGGAGATCGAGAAGAGTAGAGACCGTCCAGCTGAGATGAAGCAGAGAGGGATTGAAGGATGAAATGAAGGCTTCAGCAGAAGCTGGATGGCCATCTGTTAGGGGTGCTTACACTGTGTCCTCCTGCATGGCAGGGAGTTGGACTAAACAACCACTGGGGTCTCTTCCAACGTTATGATTCTGTGTAAGGACTGGATACTGTTTGTCTTATATGCATACCCAGGTTCTCTTAACACATAGTAGAAGACAGAACTACTCAGCACCTTCTTTGCTTGGTCTTCTCTCAAAAGGTGAATAGTGCTCTCTTTGTGGAGAACAGAGGTGAAAAGCAGCACAGAAGAGGTAAAGAGGTGTCAGAATAGTCGTTAGAAGCAAGCAGAAAGTCTCAGCCCCTTTTACTCTCAGTGTGATAAAAACTCAAAAAATACACATGAGTCTGTTGCTTTAAGTAGAAACAAAATATAATTCTATTCACTGTAGATCAAAAACAGAAAGCAAGACAGAAGAATTGTTCTCACAAATATACTGTCAGAAGGTTCTTGTGGGTTTTTTCGGGCTATAGAGCCATGTTCTAGAGGCATTTCTCCTGACGTTTCGCCTGCATCTATGGCAAGCATCCTCAGAGGTGTGAGGTCTGTTGGAAGTAGGAAAAATGGGTTTATATATCTGTGGAATGGCTGGGGTGGGGCAAGGAGCTCTTCCCTGCTGCAGTTAGGTGTGAATGTTTAGCTGATCACCTTCATTAGCATTTGAAGGCCTGCCTGAGCCTGGGAAAATCTGTTGCTGGGAGCTGTTAATCTGTGCCTGGTTTCTTCCTCTCTGTTGTTTAGCTGTTATAATTTTAGAGTTTTTTAATACTGGTAGCCAGATTTTGTTCATTTTCATGGTCTCTTCCTTTCTGTTGAAATTGTCCACATGCTTGTGGATTTCATTAAGCCCCTGGACATTTCCTGTATCTCCATAATCCATTCAAGAATGCATTGTATTCCCTTTTTCTAAGTAACAGGCTTTTTCTAAGTAACAGGGAGGAGCAGAACCTTTTCTGTTACAGCTGCCACAAGTTAATTGGGTGTGTTATCTGCTTCAGCATATAACAAGGCACTAGATTTGCAGTTTGGCGGTGCACAGCAGAAGGTTTTCTAGATCAGCAGACACTGTGTTGTAAAATAAGGACTCTGCAAGCTTTGAGTTACAAAAGAAACTAAGTTTTACTAAGCACATTCAAAAGACACGTCTTACTACAGCGAGCTACAATTCAGGAACTAGTCAAAACGAAAGTCTCTTCACATCTGCTAATCTCTTCTTGCTGAGACTAGTTACTCCCTTCTGTTCCCAGCAAGAGCAAACATTATCTTCTCTCAAGGTTACATAATCACAGCCTCATGGAATAAACATTCTGCACAGCATTTCTAATACACAGTGGAATCCATCCTGAAAATACATAGAAGCACATTTAAAACACATACATAACTAAATTAATCCTGACATATACAACAATCAATATATCCGGTGTGTCTTCTACTTTACATGACATAGCAAAATAATACTGTCTCTCTACTTCGTTATTAGTAGAATGTCCTTATCTTGCCATAAACAAGCAGTTTCCTTGGCACTCCAAACAGCTTCAGACTTCAGCTTCAGGATGCTGCGTAACCACTCCCAGCAACAGTCAAAGGTTTTTACAGCTGTAATGCGCCATCAAGCTAAGCCAAATGCAAAGCTCAAAGCTTGCAAATCTAGTGCCTTGTTATATGCTGAAGCAGATAACACACCCAATTAACTCGTGGCAGCTGTAACAGAAAAGATTCTGCTCCTCCCTGTTACTTAGAAAAAGCCTATTGTAAGCTTCTAGTAGCAACAAGAGGCAGTGCAGGAATACCTGGCTAATCTAAATGGATTAAAGTATCTAGGGCCAAAATTGGCAGAAGTCAGTTCAGAACCAATGGCCATCATCTTGGAGAATTCCTGAAGAAGAGGAGGACTCTGCAAGGAAGCAGGGGAAATGATGATCACATCCTCAGCTGCTGCAAGAAGATCGCGCAGACAGTCTACAAGCAGAGGCATAACACCATTGCTCAGATGATTCATTGGAACTTGTACCACAAATATGTCAGGATTCTTTGGTTATGCATGTGTGTTTTTCAATGTGTTTCTATGTAATTCAAGATGGATTCTATTCTGCTCTTTTGTGTATTAAGAAAACATATTGCTGAGGCAGAGAAAATGTAACCTTGACAGAAATGAGATAAAGTGTTCCCTGGTTGGGAAGAAGAGGGAGGATTTGGTCTCAGCCAGAAGTCAGATAAGCAGATGTTCAGTAACTGTTGTGTTGTGCTTTGTACTTCCTGTCTGAAGCTTGCTGTGAATAGACGTGTATAGATGTACTTAGTAAACTTAGTTTTCTGTTGTAACTAAAAGCTTGCAGAGTCCTGATTTCTGAAACACAGTGTCTGCTGATCTAGCAATCCTTCCGCTGGCAAAGTTTCAATACTCTGACAAAATACCATCTGCCTGCCACAAAGAACTGGTGGGATCACTGAAGTCAATAGGAATTTTAAAAGGGTCTATTCCAAGAGGAGAGACCTTGCGGCCCCACCAAAGAGGGATCACTACGTTGGTGAGCAAAGAGAAGCCTAATTTTAAGTAATTTATTTTCTCTAGGTTCCCAAAAAGAATCTCACCAAAGTTGAAGAAAGCGTCACCGAGATGATTTATTAGCGATTCAGCTGAAAAGGATGCAAAGCAGCAAGCATTCACCAAGCTGAGCATAACATGAGTACAAAATAAAGCCATTTTTATAGAAATACAGAGTTGTGTGGTTCAAATCTCCCGCTCTCCGCCCCTCACCTGGCTTGGAGGTGATTGGCTGAGGCTTGGCCACCTCCCGCACACCTGGGCAAATCACAGGGCTTCTTCAGTGCGCCAGAGCCAATCAGAAGACTCCTGCCGCCTCGGCGCTCCAGAGAATCAGGAGGGAAGGAGGCGGGACAAGGGAATACAATGCATTCTTGAATGGATTATGGAGATACAGGAAATGTCCAGGGGCTTAATGAGCCTGGAATGGCCTTCAAGAAAAGCTAGTCTATTGTTTGGGGATTGATTGAGATAAACATTGATGTGGGCGATACCACTTAATCCGGGTTTTCCTCTTACAATAAGACAGGGGAACAATAGGGGAAACTTTAGGTGGATGTCTTCAATAGAAGGGCTTAATGGAGACAGGTCAGGAAGGGGAAACTTTCCGAAGGTTTCCCCTTATCCTATTGTAATATGATTAAAATTCTGCCAAGCGATCATCTCCCTGGTGGCCAAATCCTCTGAAGCCAGGGAGATGTTTCTTTGTTATCGTCCATGCAAGGAATGTTAGAATTTAGCTAGGGAAAATATGGCACCAAAATGGAGTCGATCCATCAACTCGCGGATACGGGGGCCCGAGGGGTTTCCGTATCCGTGATTTGAAGGAACGCAGATTTGGCCTCCCTGGGATGCCTGGGAGATGCCATGCTTTGAAACTGTGTGAGTCAGGAAAAAGACACAAAGTATCATTCAGAAGAGGTAAAGGTTACAATTCAATTAGACTTTATTTAAGGATTTGTTACATTGTTTGGGCTGGGGAAAAAAGTGAAAGGAGAGAGCACGAGTCTGCAAAGAAGCCTTGGTTGAGGCTGCTACTAGGGCACATTTCATCAGTTTTGGCCCAACTGGGCATCCAGGAACTGCGGAACTCCCTACGGCTGGTCAGAAAGCAGGGGCCTGGGGTGCTCTTGGCATCATCACAAGCTGGAAAAAGTTAAAGAAAATGAAAACCTTGTGTGTGTGTCCATGTGTCAACTGTAAAATAAGATGCATGAAGCCAATTGATTGAGCTTCGTGCGGGAAGATGGTTAAGCCTGGGACTTTTGGTTACTGTTACATTTTTCAGGCCCGAGCTATGCAGATGCTTGGAGAAGCACAGAGAGAAGCAGAGTGAAGCTCAGAGAGAGAGAGTTTGGCGTGTGCTCTCACTTCATTGAGCTGCTGAAGGAGTTTATCCACATGGACAAAGAAAGACCATTTTTAATCTCTCATAAAAGGACATTATGTGAGTTGATGCAACTGACCACATTGTACATATGTTGTTCTGAACTACGAAGAGTAAACTACTTGTTCTTTGTATTGTCGAAGGCTTTCATGGCCGGAATCACTGGGTTGTTGTAGGTTTTTTCAGGCTATATGGCCATGTTCTAGAGGCATTCTCTCCTGACGTTTCGCCTGCATCTGTGGCAAGCATCCTCACTACCTCTGAGGATGCTTGCCATAGATGCAGGCAAAACGTCAGGAGAAAATGCCTCTAGAACATGGCCATATAGCCTGAAAAAACCTACAACAACCTACTTGTTCTTTATTGTTCATCTGCACGGCATATTTTCTTTCTGTGGCAAGGCAGTGTGTGGGCTGATCAAACGTGAACTACACATCATTCGTTTTACATTATGCTACAGAGTTTTGGAGCACAGACTCCTGACCTCACAATTGTGGAAAAAAACATTGATGTTACAGTCCCAGTCAATAGCAGAATTGATGAGAAGCAATTCTTACACAATACGAGGATTTAAAGATCGAACTGCAAAGACTCTGGGTTGTTGTAGGTTTTTTCAGGCTATATGGGCATGGTCTAGAGGCATTCTCTCCTGACGTTTCGCCTGCATTTATGGTAAGCATCCTCAGAGGTAGTGTAACAGTTGTAACAGTACAAAGCTGTAGAGGTTTTCCCTTTTCCCCAGCAAAAGCTGCAAGAAATGAAGCTTTTTGCAGGTGGGACAGAGAAAAGCCCATACGTCCTGCTGTAAGGCTCCAAACTGTGAGACTGAACTCAAGCCAGTCAAGGGGGTCCCAGTGGTGATCAACACACTGGGTGCAGTGCCTCAAGACCTTGGCCTGCACTTAAACACAATTGGCACTGACAAAATTACCACCTGTCAGCTGCAAAAGGCCATCCTACTTGGATCTGCATGCATTATTCACCGATACATCAGCCCTAGACATTGGGGAGTGTCCGACGTGTGATCGAATACAAAATCCAGCAGTGACCTTGATTGTTGTGTACTAATCTGGTTGTGTATCAAACTATTATTATTATTATTATTATTATTATTATTATTATTTCTTACCTGCCTCTCCTCATGGCTTGAGGTGAGTTACAACATTGCTAAAGCACACAATCAAAACACATGTAAAACCACTCTGTAAAATACACATATTTTTGTATTTATTACTAGCCGTCCCCTGCCAGGCGTTGCTGTGGCCCAGTCTGGTGATCTAGAAAATAAAGTAATGGGAAAGTATTTTAAAAAACCAGTATTAAAAAACTCTAAAATTACAACAGCACAACAACAGAGAAGAAACAAACAAGGACATCTAATCACCTCTCAACAAAAGTTTGCTCCAGGCACTGTCGGGTCATCAAATGCTAATCAAGGTGGTCAGTTGAAACATTCACACTTGGCTCCAGCAGACAAGAGTCCTTTGTCCCACCCTGGTCATTCCACAGATATATAAACCCTTTTTCCTAGTTCCAACAGACCTCATTACCTCTGAGGATGCTTGCCATAGATGCAGGCGAAATGTCAGGAGAGAATGCCTCTAGACCATGGCCATATAGCCCGAAAAAAACTACAACCCACTAATGAGAAAGTGTTGGTTTCTAATATATGTAAATTCTCTATGCTTGTGGGTAAACAGTTCACGGGGTTCAGAATACTCCCTGTTTGTAGGTGAACTGTAAATCCCAGTAACTACAACTCCCAAATGTCAAAGTTTATTTCCCCTAAACTCTATCTGTGTTCACATTTGGGCATATTGAGTATTCCTGCCAGGTTTGGTCCAGATCCATCATTGTTTGAGTCCATAGTGCTCTCTAGATGTAGGTGAACTACAACTCCCAAACTCAAGGTCAATGCCCACCAAACCCTTCTAGTGTTTTCTGTTGGTCAGGGGAGTCCTGTGTGCCACGTTTGGTTCAGTTCCATCATTGGTGGAGTTCAGAATGATCTTTGCTTGTAGGTGAACTATAAATCCCAGCAACTACAACTCCCAAATGACAAAATCAATTTTTTTGAGTGCTGGTCACTCCTTGGGTTAGTAGGTGTCTTGTTGCCAGAATTTAGTGTCAATTTGCCCAGTTATTTTTGAGTGGTGTTAATCCCACAAATGCAAGATACTCCACTTCAAATGCAAGATACTCCACTTTGGCAGAAAAAATGAAATGCAAAGATACAGAATGGGGGACAATGCCTGGCTCGAGAGCAGTACGTGTGAAAAAGATCTTGGAGTCCTCGTGGGGAGGAAGGGGAACATGAGCCAGGAATGTGATGTGGCGGCAAAAAAAGCCAATGGGATTTTGGCCTGCCTCAATAGGAGCCTAGTGTCTAGATCTAAGGAAGTAATGCTACCCCTCTATTCTGCTTTGGTTAGACCACTTTACCTGGAATATTGTGTCCAATTCTGGGCACCACAATTCAAGAGAGATATTGACAAGCTGGAATGTGTCCAGAGGAGGGCGACTAAAATGATCAAGGGTCTGGAGAACAAGCCCTATGAGGAGCGGCTCAGGGAACTGGGCATGTTTAGCCTGAAGAAGAGAAGGCTGAGAGGAGATATGATAGCCATTATAAATATGCGAGAGGAAGCCACAGGGAGGAGGAGGGAGCAAGCTTGTTTTCCGCTTCCCTGGAGACTAGGACGCAATGGAACAATGGCTTCAAACTACAAGAGAGGAGATTCCATCTGAACATTAGGAAGAACTTCCTGACTGTGAGAGCCGTTCAGCAGTGGAACTCTCTGCCCCGGAGTGTGGTGGAGGCTCCTTCTTTGGAAGCTTTTAAACAGAGGCTGGATGGCCATCTGTCAGGGGTGATTTGAATGCAACATTCCTGCTTCTTGGCAGAATGGGGTTGGACTGGATGGCCCACGAGGTCTCTTCGAACTCTTGGATTCTATGATTCTATGAACATTACATTTTTATTTATATAGATATTTATTTATACCCGCGTTATCTCTCCCGAAGGAGACTCAAAGCAGTTTTAACTAGACAATCTGTAAGCACTTAGGAATGCCATACTTTAATCAATTTAAAGCCACGAATAGAATCAAGGTCATGGAAGTAGAGAAAGTGGGAGCATTTGCAAGAGATGTTAAGCCAGGCATCCATCCAGGAGATGATGGTGATGTTGATGTTGATGATGATGATTATGATGATAATGATGATGATTATTATTATTATTATATTCAGAACAAGATGAGTCCACAGCAGACAAGATCACTTTGCTGGCTGTTGTATTGGATCACACGTCGGACACTTCGCAAGTGTCTAGGACTGTGTGATGTATCGGCAAATAATGCGTGCAGATCCCAGTAAGGTGGCCTTTTGCAGCTGGCAGGTGGTAATCTTGTCAGTGTATTGTGTTTAAGTACAGGCCAAGGTCTTTAAGCACTGCACCCAGTGTGCCGATCACCACTGGGACCACCTTTACTGGTTTGTGCCACAGTCTTTGCAGTTCGATCTTTAAATCCTCATATCATGTCAGCTTTTCCAGTTGCTTCTCATCAATCCTGCTGTCACCTGGTATTGCGACATCGACGATTTATACTTTTTATTATTATTATTATTATTATTATTATTATTATTATTATATTGTTGAAGGCTTTTATGGGCAGAATCACTGGGGTGTTGTAGGTTTTTTCGGGCTATCTGGCCATGTTCTAGAGGCATTCTCTCCTGACGTTTCGCCAGTGCTGATTGTGTTTAAGTGCAGGCCAAGGTCTTTAGACGCTGCACCCAGTGTGCCCATCACCACTGGGACCCCCTTGACTGGCTTGTACCACAGTCTTTGCAGTTCGATCTTTAAATCCTCATATCGTGTCAGCTTTTCCAGTTGCTTCTCATCAATCCTGCTGTCACCTGGTATTGCGACATCGACAATTCATACTTATTATTATTATTATTATTATTGTATTGTTGAAGGCTTTCATGGCTGGAATCACTGGGGTGTTGTAGGCTTTTTCGGGCTATCTGGCCATGTTCTAGAGGCATTTCTCCTGACGTTTCGCCTGCATCTATGGCAAGCATCCTCAGAGGTGAGGTTTAAAGACTTTGGCCTGCACTTAAACCTCACCTCTGAGGATGCTTGCCATAGATGCAGACGAAACGTCAGGAGAAATGCCTCTAGAACATGGCCATATAGCCCGAAAAAACCCACAAGAACTGAGTATTATTGTATTGTTGAAGGCTTTTATGGGCAGAATCACTGGGTTGTTGTAGGCTTTTTCGGGCTATCTGGCCATGTTCTAGAGGCATTCTCTCCTGACGTTTCGCCTGCATCTATGGCAAGCATCCTCAGAAGTAGTGAGGTCTGTTGGAACTAAGAAAATGGGTTTATATATCTGTGGAATGTCTAGGGTGGGACAAAGGACTCTTGTCTGCTGGAGCTAGGTGTGAATGTTTCAACTGACCACCGTGATTAGCATTTGATTGCCTGGCAGTTGTTTGTTGTGGCTTGTTGGTGCCTGGGGCAATCTTTTGTTGATTGTCGTTTTTGTTGTTGTTCATAGAATCATAGAATCAAAGAGTTGGAAGAGACCTCATGGGCCATCATCCAGTCCAACCCCATTCTGCCAAGAAGCAGGAATATTGCATTCAAATCACCCCTGACAAATGTCCATCCAGCCTCTGCTTAAAAGCTTCCAAAGAAGGAGCCTCCACCACACTCCGGGGCAGAGAGTTCCACTGCTGAACAGCTCTCACAGTCAGGAAGTTCTTCCTCATGTTCAGATGGAATCTCCTCTCCTTTTATGTTGATTTTGTTGTTATTATTATTATTTTATTTCTTACTTGCCTCTCCTCGCAGCTTGAGGTGAGTTACAGCATTGCTAAAGCACACAATCAAAACACATGTAAAAACACTACATAAAATACACATATTATTATATTTATTATATCTATTTATACCTGCGTTATCTCTCCCAAAAGGGACTCAAAACAGTTTTAACCAGACAATCTGTAAGCACTTAGAAAAGGAATGCTATTACTTTAATCAATTTCAAGCCACGAATAGAGTCAAGGCCATGGAAGTAGAGAGTGGGAGCATTTGCAAGAGATGTTAAGCCAGGACTGGAGTGAGTGGGGGAGATGAAACATTTGCACATTTCTGGGTTGCTGCAACTCCAGGCAGGCTTGCATCTATTATTATTATTATTATTATTATTATTATTATCATTATTATCTTTACAAAGGCTTACAAAGGCCAAGGACTCAAAACACAACATAACAATACAAAACCTAAAGCAAATCAAAAACAGTTAAAGCAATATTAAACAACAAGCAAGAAACAATACATCAAGACACTATAAAACTGGGACGGACCAGAATAATGGGTACAAGGTTAAAAGTGCTGATGTGACAGGTGGTATGTAAGGATTAGAGGTTCAGTGCAGTGTGCAGAGTGCAGCAATCTTAATAAAGCGCTTCTGGGACTTAGAATCATAGAATCATAGAATCATAGAATCAAAGAGTTGGAAGAGACCTCATGGGCCATCCAGTCCAACCCCATTCTGCCAAGAAGCAGGAATATTGCATTCAAATCACCCCTGACAAATGGCCATCCAGCCTCTGTTTAAAAGCTTCCAAAGAAGGAGCCTCCACCACATTCCGGGGCAGAGAGTTCCACTGCTGAACGGCTCTCACAGTCAGGAAGTTCTTCCTCATGTTCAGATAGAATCTCCTCTTGTTGTTGGAGATTTCCTATTCTGGGAAGGCACATCGGAACAGCCAGGTCTTCCAAGTTCTTTCTAAAGACAGCCAATGTAGGGGCCTGTCTAAGATCTTTGGGGAGGGTGTTCCAGAGTTGGGGGGCCACCACAGAAAAGGCCCTGTCTCGTGTCCCCACCAACCGCGCCTGCGACGCAGGCGGAATCACGAGCAGGGCCTCTCCGGATGAACGAAGTGAGCGTGTGGGTTCATAAACGGAGATGTGGTCACGCAGGTAGGCTGGTCCCAAGCCATTCAGGGCTTTGTAGGTAAGCACTTGCACCTTAAATTGGGCTCGGAAAATAAACGGCAGCCAGTGGAGCTCCTTGAACAGGAGGGTTGACCTCTCTCTGTAAGGGGCCCCAGTTAACATCCTGGCTGCTGCCAGTTGGACCAGTTGGAATTTCCGAGCCGTTTTCAAGGGCAGCCCCACGTAGAGCGCATTACAGTAGTTCAATCTAGAGGTGACCAAGGCATGGACTACCCTGGCCAGATCCGCCTTCGTGAGGTACGGTTGCAGTTGGTGCACAAGTCTCAATTGTGCAAAAGCTCTCCCGGACACCGCCGATGCCTGAGCCTCAAGTGTAAGCAATGAATCCAGGAGGACTCCCAAACTGCGGACCTGTGGCTTCAGGGGGAGTGTAACCGCGTCCAACACAGGTTGCCACCCTATACCCCGATCCGGTTTGCGATCGACCAGGAGGACCTCTGTCTTGTCGGGATTGATCTTCAGCTTGTTCCTCTTCATCCAGATAAACACAGCGGCCAGGCACTCGTCTCAGGCATGGCATGCATTCTTCCCTCTTTCAGGCTTCAGTGAGGTGGCTTTCCAATCAGGAGAGCTCACTTTGAGGTCTCCACGCAGACTCCATGCAGGAGTCAAAACAACTTCCTTTATGGGATACCCAAGCTGTCCAGCTTTTGCCTTGTGGGCTCCATCCCATCCAGGGGCCCTTGCCTTGTAGTCTAAGGCTTCCCAAATGCTCTGTTTCCACAGCACCCCCCCCCCCTCCGTCCCTCCCTCCCTCCCTCCTACCCACCCACGCGGCCGGCCAGAGAGACGCCAGAAAAGGCCTGTTTTCCGTGAGGAATTACAACAATGACTCCACTTCCCCATCTCCAAACAGCCCCGGGATGACACTGCGTGGGAAAGAGCCAGGCCTGCGTTTGAAGCAAATGAAGGGTTGACTAAAACCACAAAGCCCCTGAGATCTGGCAAAGCTGATTTGGGGGCAGAGGAGCGGAGGGCTTGGCTTCTGTTCTCCAAGATGGATCTCCCATCACAGCCAGGGATTGCTTCCTCTTGGCAAAGAGGAAAGCCGGAGGGAAGCAGAAACAACCAACAGGAATCGATCCTCTGAGATGGCCGCCATAGGTGTATCTGCACTGTAGGCTTAATGCAGTTTGGCACCACTTGGAGGTGAAATTGAGCAATTTAGAGCGGTTCGTGATAGTGAGATCCAGACCGTGGATAGCGAGACCCAGCATGTGGATACCAAAACCTTACAAGCGGATAGTGAGATCTGGCGCTAGGCTGCTTTGAGTCTGTGCCTGGTGAGACTTAAAGCTAAAGCCCAATGTTCCCCTATCAAAGCTATCTCACCAGTTGAAGCAGAAGCCATAAAAGCCACAAATATCTCATTAATTATCTCTTATCTCCATGCGATGTATGTCAAAACTACCTGTACTTTGTATGAGAATAATAAAGCTATAATATATTCTTAGTTATTCATTTGCTTAACAACGCTTCTCGGGCCGAAATGCAATTGCTATTCCAAAACTCAGGGAGTATATTGCTAAACGGCTAATTGTGACGTAGACACCAATGGTCTGTTCTTGTAGGGATTAGTCATTGAATTTAGGCTGGGACAGGGGGGTCATACATACTGATGAGGGACTGCAGCTCCCATCAGCCACAGTTAGCATAGCCAATGGAGAGCCTGTCATTTCTCCCTGTTGTATTTTTGCTGTGTTTGAAGTTGGATTTGGACTATGGACCGCAGTTAAGGAGGGTCCTGCCCGGTGAGCTATACTAACCGCCAATATTTCCCAAATAAAGAGAGATCCACCAGGGTTATTTCTTTATTTATCATGTTAGGAGCAAACCAAACAGTTGTATTGCATTTTTAACAAACAAACAAGCAGACAAAACACAAAGTTTGCAAGCTCAGTAGGGGATTAAATGTCCTTTGACCAGTAGCTGGCCACTTGGAGTGCCTCGGGTGTTACTATAAGAAGGTCTTCCATTGTGCATGTTGCATTGCAGCAGATGGTCTGGAGTTTGCTCTTCTCCACACTCGCATGTCGTGGATTCCACTTTGTAGCCCCAATTCCACTTTGTAGCTCCACCAGGGTGAAGATTGGCAACAGAGGCTTTAATACAATCTGCAGATAGGATGCAATGTACAACAAAAGAGGCCCAAAATGTACAAACATAACCATATTAGAATCATAGAATCATAGAATCAAAGAGTTGGAAGAGACCTCATGGGCCATCCAGTCCAACCCCTTTCTGCCAAGAAGCAGGAATATTGCATTCAAATCACCCCTGACAAATGGCCATCCAGCCTCTGCTTAAAAGCTTCCAAAGAAGGAGCCTCCACCACACTCCGGGGCAGAGAGTTCCACTGCTGAACGGCTCTCACAGTCAGGAAGTTCTTCCTAATGTTCAGATGGAATCTCCTCTCTTGTAGTTTGAAGCCATTGTTCCGCGTCCTAGTCTCCAGGGAAGCAGAAAACAAGCTTGCTCCCTCCTCCTCCCTGTGGCTTCCTCTCACATATTTACACATGGCTATCATATCTCCTCTCAGCCTTCTCTTCTTCAGGCTAAACATGCCCAGTTCCCTAAGCCGCTCCTCATAGGGCTTGTTCTCCAGACCCTTGATCATTTTAGTCGCCACATATTGTTGTGTGTAAGCATTTTTATACAGTAGAAATCCATTTGCTAACATTGTCTTTGGGATCTCTCAGTCCCGAAGGTCTAGGAAATTCTTCGGGGAAGTCAACGGGAGGGTGATAACTCTGGGACTGTGTCTGATGAGAATCGGAACTTAATACGTTCTGACATTTATTTATTATTTATTTACTTCATTTGTATACCGCCATTCTCAGCCCTAAGGCGACTCATAGCAGTTTACAACAAGCAAAAACAAGGCGAACAATCAAGGCAAAAATTCAATGCGGCATCAACAAGGTACTTAAAAACAGTTAACACAGAAACAAATTAAACAATTTAACAGTAATAAACATTCAGTGGCATCTCATAACTAGAATCATGATCCAAACTCGTCAGTCGTAGTTCATTTCCTGAAATTCATTGCACTGCTTATTCAAACACCTGTTCAAATAACCAGGTTTTCACTTTCCTCCGGAATACCATCAATGAGGGGGCCAATCTGATGTCCGTGGGAAGGACGTTCCACAGCCGAGGGGCCACCACCGAGAAGGCCCTGTCTCTCGTCCCCGTCAGCCGCGCCTGTGATGCAGGTGGGATCGAGAGCAGGGCCTCCCCGGAAGATCTCAAAGTCCTAGTGAGTTCGTAGGTGGAGATGCGATCGGATAGGTAACTTGGGCCAGAACCGTTTAGGGCTTTATAGGCCAAAGCCAGCACTTTGAATTGGGCCCGGTAGCAAATTGGTAGCCAATGGAGCTGGCGCAACAGAGGGGTTGTATGCTCCCTGTGTGCCGCCCCTGTTAGTATCATGGCTGCCACACGCTGGACCAATTGAAGCTTCCGAGCCGTCTTCAATGGCAACCCCACGTAGAGAGCATTGCAGTAGTCTAAACGGGATGTAACAAGAGCGTGGACTACCGTGGCCAAGTCAGACTTCCCAAGGTACGGGCGCAGCTGGCGCACAAGCTTTAACTAGGCATAGACCTATAGGAACAGACAGGGTAGGGAATAAAAATATAATATACATGGGAATTGCAGGGAAGGATACAGGAAAGAGAGAAACTTCATCCAATCTGACCTAGGTGTCCTTGGTGAACTACAAATCATTGGGGTGGGGGCGTGCCATGTTCAATAACATGTTTACTTGACCATTTCCTTGTCTTTTGATGCCCAAACTTGATTTCTAAAGGATGGATGGAAATTTTAAAGTTACTACAAATGCCAGGACTTTTGGGGATTGTAGGAGAATGCTGGGGAAAGTAGAAAGTAAAATGAAGAGGGGCTGACCAAGGGCAAGATGGATGGATGGCATCCTTGAAGTGACTGGAATGACCTTGAAGGAGCTGGGGGTGGGGACGGCTGACAGGGAGCTCTGGCGTGGGCTGGTCCATGAGGTCACGAAGAGTCGGAGACGACTAAACGAATGAACAACAACAGGAGAATGTAATTGGGGTGACAGAATTCCAATTTGGGGAGCAAGGGCCTCATTTTATTCCTGTTTGTAGGCCTTCTAATGGCTTTCCCAAAGCATTGCAGTAGTTGAGCGGCTTGCAAAAAGCGGGGGCGAATCCACCCAACCAGTAGTCCTTGCTGAAGACCTTTATCCTCCCAAGGCTCCCACCCCCTTCTGTGAACTTGAAAGGCTATTTATCCCGAGCCAAACGGCTGACGGATATGACCCCGTATTATCGGAGAGGAGCCATCTCCTTTTGGCTTGGATTGCAGGATGGTTTCCCACCCGGGACTTCAATGGAGATCCCACAAGTTTACGTGATGCTCTGCTTCTGTGGGACAGAGACCCCGCTTCCTTCCAAGAGCATTGGGTTTGGCAAGCACACAGCCCTGAGCCTCTTCTGCCAACCCAAAAGGAACCGCAGAGTCCCAATGAACCATCCACCGGAGACCCTGCAGTCTTTAGTATCATAAAGTAAATCAGATAAAGGCCTAAACCTCCTGACAAAATGCTGAAAAAAGCATCTCCAAGGATAGCCTCCTATCTGGGGGTTGTTGTGATAGAATTGCAAACAAATAATCCAATTTTAAGAATGGGTTGTTGTAGGTTTTTCCGGGCTATATGGCCATGTTCTGGAGGCAATTTTTCTCCTGACGTTTCGCCTGCATCTATGGCAGAACTCCCATGACCAACAGAAAACACTTTGCTGGGGCCTTGAGTTTGGGAGTTGTAGTTCACCTACATCCAGGTAGAGCACTGTGGACTTAAACAATGATGGATCTGAACCAAACTTGGCATGGATATTCAATATGCCCAAATGTGAACAGTGGTGGAGTTTGGGGAAGATAGGCATTGACACTTGTGAGTTGTAGTTACTGGGACATACAGTTCACCTACAATCAAAGAGCCTTCTGAACTCCACCAATGATGAAACTGAACCAAACTTGGCACACAGAACTCCCATGACCAACAGAAAACACTTTGGTGGGACCTTGAGTTTGGGCGTTGTAGTTCACCTGCATCCAGGTAGAGCAGTGTGGACTTAAACAATGATGGATCTGAACCAAACTTGGCATGGATACTCAATATGCCCAAATGTGAACAGTGGTGGAGTTTGGGGAAGATAGGCATTGACACTTGTGAGTTGTAGTTACTGGGACATATAGTTCACCTACAATCAAAGAGCCTTCTGAACTCCACCAATGATGAAACTGAACCAAACTTGGCACACAGAACTCCCATGACCAACAGAAAACACTTTGGTGGGACCTTGAGTTTGGGCGTTGTAGTTCACCTGCATCCAGGTAGAGCAGTGTGGACTTAAACAATGATGGATCTGAACCAAACTTGGCATGGATACTCAATATGCCCAAATGTGAACAGTGGTGGAGTTTGGGGAAGATAGGCATTGACACTTGTGAGTTGTAGTTACTGGGACATATAGTTCACCTACAATCAAAGAGCCTTCTGAACTCCACCAATGATGAAACTGAACCAAACTTGGCACACAGAACTCCCATGACCAACAGAAAACACTTTGGTGGGACCTTGAGTTTGGGAGTTGTAGTTCACCTACATCCAGGTAGAGCACTGTGGACTTAAACAATGATGGAGCTGAACCAAACTTGGCATGGATACTCAATATGCCCAAATGTGAACAGTGGTGTAGTTTGGGGAAGATAGGCATTGACACTTGTGAGTTGTAGTTACTGGGACATATAGTTCACCTACAATCAAAGAGCCTTCTGAACTCCACCAATGATGGAATTGAACCAAACTTGGCACACAGAACTCCCATGACCAACGGAAAACACTTTGGTGGGACCTTGAGTTTGGGCGTTGTAGTTCACCTGCATCCAGGTAGAGCACTGTGGACTTAAACAATGATGGATCTGAACCAAACTTGGCATGGATACTCAATATGCCCAAATGTGAACAGTGGTGGAGTTTGGGGAAGATAGACATTGACACTTGTGAGTTGTAGTTACTGCGATGTATAGTTCACCTACAATCAAAGAGCATTCTGAACCCCACCAGTGACAGAACTGGGCCAAACTTCCCACTCAGAAACCTCATGACCAACAGAAAATACTGTGTTTTCCGATGGTCTTCGGCGACCCCTCTGACACCCCTTCGCGACCCCTCCAGGGGTCCCGACCCCCAGGTTGAGAAACATTGTTCTAGAGGCATTCTCTCCTGATGTTTCGCCTGCATCTATGGCAAGCATCCTCACTACCTCTGAGGATGCTTGCCATAGATGCAGGCGAAACGTCAGGAGAGAATGTCTCTAGAACATGGCCACATAGCCCGAAAAAAACCTACAACAGCCCAGTGATTCCAGCCATGAAAGCCTTCGACAATACAACTCCATTTATTTATCGGACTTGTCTCTGAGACAATTGGTTCAGTGCGCAGCATACTTAGGGAGAGCATGATTGGAAGGAAAAAACTGTTATAGAGCTAAAATTTAGGGGTCTTTGCCAGGAGACCAATTAGACTCATCAAGGAGTTCTTTTTCCCTGGCGAGACAGAGGAGCATCCTATATTTTTCCCTGATTTCCCAATGAAAAGTCTCACCAGTTGAAGAAAAGCCATCGAGGTTTAATGCGATTCAGCTGAAACGGATGCAAAGCTGCAATAATTCGCCAAAGCTAAGCATAAAGAAATATATTTGATACAGTCATTTATATAGAGTTTTCAAAGTTGTAGAGTTCAAACTCCCCGCCCCAGCTTCCCTGTTGTTCCCTGCCATGATTGGGCGATGGGCTCCAGTGGTCCGTAGGAACCAATGGGGAGACCTCTGCCACCTGGTGGCAACAGCCAATCAGGAGAGATGGAGGCAGGATGAGGGAGCACAAAGGAATCTGGGAAAGGGGTAAACAAAGGAAATGCCATGCCATGCGGCTGGCGAGACAAAGAGGAAATCCCAAGCCAGCCTGATCTATTGTGTTTTGAGTGGAATGAATAATCAGAGTGAAGGCAAAAGGTTTATTCGAGGACCTTTTGTTCTTCAGGAGGAAATATGATTAAGATTTTTGCCAAAGGGGCAAGCTGAGGGCTGGACAATTCCTCTGAGGGCCACCAGCTGCCCAGGCTATTGTCCATGCAAAAGGAAATTGTGAATAATAAAATCCTGGAATGTTTGGGGCTTTGTAGTCCCTTTTGTAGAGTTTCTTCATGTATATAGGGGAAACAAAGGTCAGAAGAAAAGGGGAAAGGCTTCTGCCACACAAAGAAATCAGAAAACACATTTCATATATCTAAAGTTCATAAAAGGCAAGATTTCATAAGGTTTGTCCATGTGGGGGGAAAGGGCGTCCATAGAGGATGGCTAAAACGCAAGGGTGTTGCACAAAGGTCCTGGCAGGAGTTCTTGAGTGGCCCAAATAGACCTGGTGTCTCTGGAAACAAGCTTTGCTCCCCGTCCTTGGAGAACTACAGCTCCCGAGAGAGGCAGAGACCCCAAGGTCTAGCTATTCCCAGAGTTTCATGGGGTCCTCATTGTTGTTAAGGCCTTGGCAAATTGACCAAGACTTAACCCCTATTGTGCAGTCTGGTACCTTTGTCCTTTGCAGAACTATAAGTCACCATCCCTTGTTGGGGGGGGGGGGAGCATGCTCGACGTCAAAACTATCAATCATACGCCCATCCCTCCTTGACAATTATCCCCAGGCTGCCCAGGCTGATGGGAATCATAGTCCCAGAAAAGAAAGCATTTCCAAGCTCTAGAGAGGAAACTTCACAGAGAAACAGCTGCTCGACGCTGGCCTCTTTTGCCCTGAAAACACCTGATGTTTTGGTCTTGCAAGTGGTCCAAACATGAAGGACTAAGACGATGGCGTCAGCTGCAGGCCTGCCAGCCTCTCCCAGGCCGTTTGCACAGCCTGTACCCGCTTTCTCTGAATCAGGGCCGCTTTTGCCAAAGGAAACACACTCTGAAAGGCGAGAAGCTCTCTCTCTGGGCTGTCCTTGCCCTCCCAGGCACAGAAAACAAGCGGTTTCCTCCCTCACTTTCTGCACAGCTGGCAGCTTTTCCTTCCACTTGAGACCGACTTGGCCAAAAGCGGTGGCCGAGCACCAGCCTGACTCAGGGGGTGTTTTAGGAAATTGTTGCTGAGTATTCATTCCCTTGTTCCAAAGCCCTTTCCCCCAATATTTACAGATTTTGAAAAAGAAGTGACTCAGGGCATCTTGAAAAGAAAATCTTGCTGTCGCGGTGTGCTTTCAAGTTGTTTCTGGCTTATGGCAACATTCAAGTAAATTTATGGCAGCATTTTCTTGGCAAGGTTTCATCCAAAGGGCTTTATTGTTGCCTTCCTCTGAGGCTGAGAGAGTGAGGCTTTTGGTCAAGGTCTCCCAATGGGTTTCCGCAAGGGGATTCGAACCCTGATGTTCCAGAGTCCCCATTAAACTCAACCTTTTGTTGGAAACCAACCACAGGACAAGGAACAATGGCTTCAAATTACAAGAGAGGAGATTCCATCTGAACATGAGGAAGAACTTCCTGACTGTGAGAACCGTTCAGCAGTGGAACTCTCTGCCCTGGAGTGTGGTGGAGGCTCCTTCTTTGGAAGCTTTTAAGCAGAGGCTGGATGGCCATCTGTCAGGGGTGATTTGAATGCAATATTCCTGCTTCTTGGCAGAATGGGGTTGGACTGGATGATTGCCCATGAGGTCTCTTCCAACTCTTTGATTCTAGGATTCTATGATTCTATTGTCCTGAGTCTTGAAATAACATCTTCTGTCTGGCCCCAAAGAGCCAGTTCCATTGTCTTATAATCCTGTGATATTTACTTGATGATGAGGCAAGTCACACTCTCTCAGCCTCAGAGGAAAGCAATGAGAAATTACTTCTGAAGAAACCCAAGAGCTAGCTAAACTTGTAGTTTGGATGTTGGACTAGGACTCGTGGAGATCTCGAATTTAATTCCTCCTCAGGAATACATGCTTCCTGCCCGGTTTTATACCCATTACATACTTGTAATCAGCCAGGGACAAAAGTGAATGATGCAACCCTTGTCATGTCTGTCACATGGTCATGACTCTGCTTCTTCAGCATGTTCCTTGAGTTACACATCACCACCCACTTAATCATGTAGCAGGTGTGTGACCACATGTCCATTAGAAATGTATTTTCTACCAGTTTTACATGATAGGATTACAATCAGTGCATTCCTCTTTAATAATGTGTTACCTGTAGGGAAAGCTCTTGTCCCAAATAAAGCAGAGCACGGATTTAGGGGGCCTTGCCTGAGCAGAGGCTGGTGAAGACCCGAAACGAGGATCCACTATGCCTGGCGAGACAATAAGCACCAATAAAGAATTTCCTTATTTCCCAATAAATCTCACCAGGATGAACCAAGTCCACCGAAATTTATTTTCTATTCCAGCTGGAAAGGGTGACGACTGTCACTGTTCTGGAACAGCTGTTCCAGGAGCTCCAAATTTATTTGCTTTGAATTAAATGTTGGTTTGCAGTCCCAGGCTTGGGATTTTGCAGCAGGGTGGCTTCCTGTTATAGTTTGCAATCATAGGGCAAGCCACCTGTCTATTATAGTTAGGATCCCTGGTCCCGCCCCTCTCTGGGTTTTTTGGAGGGAAGGGGCCATTTTTCAGTTAGTCTCAGCAAAGGAAGTCAATGCAGAGGATGTAAACAGACGTCCTCCTGTGCAAAGGCTTCGTCCCTTAAGACTTTCCGGGGGAGAACAGTCTTGAGAGCCTCCGAAGATTCCCAAAGGTTCCGGGGAAACAGCCTTACAGCCCTGAGGAATTCCGGAGGGAATAACAGCTCTAACCATCAAAGCAGCTAAGTGATTACAGGCCTGCTGGTACATCTACTCGGTTCTGAGACGCAGTTCAGCCCGGTAGTGAATCCACATCAATAAGGTTTAGGTTCACAGC
Source organism: Anolis sagrei (assembly GCF_037176765.1). Classification (NCBI taxonomy): domain Eukaryota; kingdom Metazoa; phylum Chordata; class Lepidosauria; order Squamata; family Anolidae; genus Anolis; species Anolis sagrei. The sequence continues at coordinate 2,978,318 of NC_090021.1, read as the reverse complement.
AGCCTGGGAGGAGCTAGAAAGGGGAATTTCCCTTTGAACAAGTTTTTTGAAGATAGTGCCTGTTCCCTGTGAACAAGATTGCAAGAGCTAAGAGACTGTTTAGAAAACTTTACAATTCCTGTTTGTTCATCAATAAAAGACTGTTATATATAAGCTCAAGCCTCATAAAGACTGTTTAATAAGGGAAATTTCTCTAAAGGCTTCTTTTTGGCCCCCCTGGCTTCCCGCTGGATCCAAGCCATACATCCTCTCTTAAAGGCACTTCATTTCAGGTCCAGTGGCGACAGAACAGTCACGATGCCAGGGCTCTGCCTTATTCAGGTAGAGATGAATCAAACAAATACCCAGTTTGTATCAAGCAGTTTAATTAAAGCAGCACTTACTTTCTGGCTGTTTTAATAGTCCAAAATATAAAACATAAAGATTGCACTCAGCCACAGAATATAAAACAAAAAAAGCAGACACTGTGGTCAACAAGTTAAACATGAGCCAACAATGTGATGTGGCGGCGAAAAAAGCCAATGGGATTTTGGCCCTCATCAATAGGAGCCTAGTGTCTAGATCCAGAAAAGTCATGCTCCCCATGCTCTATTCTGCTTTGGTTAGACCACACCTGGAATATTGTGTCCAATTCTGGGCAACACAATTGAAGAGGGATATTGACTCTAAGCTGGAATGTGTCCAGAGGAGGGCAACTAAAATGATCAAGGGTCTGGAGAACAAGCCCTATGAGGAGTGGCTTAAGGAGCTGGGCGTGTTTAGCCTGAAGAAGAGAAGGCTGAGAGGAGATATGATAGCCATGTATAAATATGTGAGAGGAAGCCACAGGGAGGAGGAGGGAGCAAGCTTGTTTTCTGCTTCCCTGGAGACCAGGACGCAATGGAACAATGGCTTCAAACTACAAGAAAGGAGATTCCATCTGAACATGAGGAAGAACTTCCTGACTGTGAGAGCCGTTCAGCAGTGGAACTCTCTGCCCCGGAGGGGGTCTGGTGGAGGCTCCTTCTTTGGAAGCTTTTAAACAGAGGCTGGATGGCCATCTGTCAGGGGTGATTTGAATGCAATGTTCCTGTTTCTTGGCAGAATGGGGTTGGACTGGGTGGCCCACGAGGTCTCTTCCAACTCTTTGATTCTATGATTCTATGAGTGTGGTGGAGGCTCCTTCTTTGGAGGCTTTTAAACAGAGGCTGGATGGCCATCTGTCAGGGGTGATTTGAATGCAATATTCCTGCTTCTTGGCAGAATGGGGTTGGACTGGATGGCCCATGAGGTCTCTTCCAACTCTTTGATTCTATGATTTTATGATTCTATGAGAGGAGCCATTAGTCTATTGTCCATGCTTAAGAGTTTCTGCAAAGTCCATTGTTTAAGGATGAAGGCCCAGAATGTTTGGCAATACCTGGGTCCCGAGGTGCTGACCATACTTCACAAAGAGGTCACCTTGCTTAATATTTTAAGCAAATGCTGTATTCTCAGTTGTGTGTTGTCAGTACTTTGGAGTGCTTTCTCCACTGACATCTTCTCTGGCCATTGAGAAGAAACTTCTACTCGTCTGTGTCTCATTCTGTCTTTTGGGAAACTAGACATGCCGGGCATCCGAACCCAGGGTTTTAGTGGAGCAGAAATCACTCAACCTTGGACTGGATGATCTTCCATTCCGTGATTCTGCATTGCCTTCTGCCCATCAATTCTGGAAGCTGAGACTCTGGCTGGGCTTCAATTGCAAGGAAGACTCCAGAGAGACCAAGCCTTTAAAGGACCTCAGGACATACCGAGAAGCCACAGAAACCGCCAGCACAATCCTTGTTGGGCTTTTCTCTCTGGGACGTTCTTAAGACTCCACTTTAGTGGGCAGATTGTGGGCGCAGCAGAAATCCCTTGGCAGGAGAGAGGTTTCATTTAAAACAACACAAGCAGGAGGAGAAAAATACCCAGATATTGTTGAGTAATCACAATAGAGAAAGCTTGGACTGTGCCAACACACACACACACACACACACACCAATTGGGATTATATGAATAGAATCCAAAATATACATAGAGCAGCCCTAGGATACCTCTACACTGTAGAATTAATATAGTTTGACCCCCCACTTGTCATGGCTCGATGCTACGGAATCCTGGGAGTTGTAGATTTAGAAGGTTCTTAGCTTTCCTCTGTCCAAGGTCTTGAAAGGTCTTCTAACACTGGTTGATTGAATGGTAATCATTTAAGGCTGCTTGAATTGTGTCTTCCTGCATGACAGAATTAGATGTGTCAGAGGTCTTCCAATACTGGTTGGTTGGATAGTCATTGTTTAAGACTGCTTGAATTGTGTCTTCCTGCATGACAGAATTAGATGCATGTCAGAGGTCTCAGATATGCAGATGACACCACTCTGATGGCCGAAAGCGAGGAGGAGCTGAGGAGCCTTCTAATCAAGGTGAAAGAAGAAAGCGCAAAAGCCGGGTTGCAGCTAAACGTCAAAAAAAAAAACAAGATTATGGCAACAAGAATGATTGACAACTTGAAAATAGAGGGAGAAAATGTGGAGGCCGTGACAGACTTTGTATTTCTAGGTGCAAAGATTACTGCAGATGCAGACGGTGGCCAGGAAATCAGAAGACGCTTCCTTCTCGGGAGAAGAGCAATGTCCAGTCTCGATAAAATAGTCAAGAGTTGAGACATCAGACTGGCAACCAAGATCCATTGCCTAGTCAAAGCCATGGTCTTCCCTGTAGTCACCTACGGATGTGAGAGCTGGACCGTAGGGAAGGCTGAGCGAAGGAAGAGAGGCGCTTTTGAGCTGTGGTGTTGGAGGATCATTGTTCAAGGCTGCTTGAATTGTGTCTTCATGCATGTCAGACTAGATATCCTTCCAACTGTATCTGGAGGCCTTTAAGCAGAGGTTGTGTGGCCATCTCTCAGGGATGCTTTAGTAGTGCCTTTCTACAGGGCAGAAGGGAGACCCCCAACAAGGAACCAAGGGGGGCCTAGAAAACCCTCCCCGAATCGGAACCCAAAGACCCCCGGAGTGTGAGCTGCCTGCCAAAGTCTGCAAACAGAGGCTTTTGCGAAAATAATATGTGTGGCATTGGCTGGAAGGAAATTCTGCAAAGGTAGCACATTGGGGCTGCGGACGTAGGAGGGCGAGGAATCAGAAGAAGGCGAGGGCAGCATTGGCAAGAGACGGCCGAGTAGGATTTCAACCCCGTTGCAGAAATCCTTCCTTGCAAAGTCAAGGGAAAAGGGCCAGCCGCTTCCTGCTTCTAGCTCTGGGTGGGCTGATTGGCACTTCCTTGGCTCCCTCTTCTTTTTAATACTTGCTTTTGGAGGGGCAAATGCAAGATACTCCACTTTGGCAGGAAAAATGAAATGCAAAGATACAGAATGGGGGACAATGCCTGGCTCGAGAGCAGGACGTGTGAAAAAGATCTTGGAGTCCTCGTGGACAACAAGTTAAACATGAGCCAACAATGTGATGTGGCGGCAAAAAAAGCCAATGGGATTTTGGCCTGAATCAATAGGAGCATAGTGTCTAGATCTAGGGAAGTCATGCTCCCCATGCTCTATTCCGCTTTGGTTAGACCACATCTGGAATATTGTGTCCAGTTCTGGGCACCACAATTCAAGAGAGAGATTGACAAGCTGGAATGTGTCCAGAGGAGGGCGACTAAAATGATCAAGGGTCTGGAGAACAAGCCCTATGAAGAGCGGCTTAACGAGCTCGGCATGTTTAGCCTGAAGAAGAGAAGGCTGAGAGGAGTCATGATAGCCATGTATAAATATGTGAGAGGAAGCCACAGGGAGGAGGGAGCAAGCTTGTTTTCTGCTTCCCTGGAGACTAGGACGCAATGGAACAATGGCTTCAAACTACAAGAGAGGAGATTCCATCTGAACATGAGGAAGAACTTCCTGACTGTGAGAGCCGTTCAGCAGTGGAACTCTCTGCCCCGGAGTGTGGTGGAGGCTCCTTCTTTGGAAGCTTTTAAGCAGAGGCTGGATGGCCATCTGTCAGGGGTGCTTTGAATGCAATATTCCTGCTTCTTGGCAGAATGGGGTTGGACTGGATGGCCCATGAGGTCTCTTCCAACTCTTTGATTCTATGATTCTATGATTCTATGAGGGTATGGCACCCCTAAATCAGAAGGATGCCCTGCTCCGTTGAGTTTCTCTGTAGCATTGCAATAATACTATGTTCTGTTGCAATAACACCATGTTCCTGGTTGGAAAGTGTTATTTCCTGTTTAACTGTGCAGTCCCTACTTTGAAAGTCGTTGTTCTACTCCAGAAACCTCATTTTTGTGGCACAAACTATGTCGAATTGGTTGAGACTTGATGAGAGATTCATTGAAAAACTAGAGCAAAATGTGCCGCACGATGTCCCTCTTGCAGAAACAAAGTTTTGGCAGTTTAGTTAACTTTTCCCATGTTGTTATGGTAGATCCAAATAAGAAATGGCATTTATGACCCAGGAACAAACCGATGGATGCAAATTATGAGACAAGAGATTCCCCTTAAGCTTCTTGAATGTAAAAACTGTCCAAAACTGGAACAGAGTAACTTGAAGGGTGGTGGGATCAACATCTTTGGAGGTCTTTCCAGGAATGCTTTAGTTCTGCATGGTGGGGTTGGTATAGATGGCCTTTGGGGGTCCCCTTCCAAATCCAATTATGCACTGGGTTGTTGGTTTTTTCAAGCTATATGGCCATGTTCTAGAGGCATTTCTCCTGACGTTTCGCCTGCATCTATGGCAAGCATCCTCATAGGTAGTGAGGTCTGTTGGAACTAGGAAAATTGGTTTATATATCTGTGGAATGATCAGGGTGGGACAAAGGACTCTTGTCTGCTGGAGCTAGATGTGAATGTGTCAACTGACCAATTTGATTAGCACTTGATGGCCTGGCAGTGCCTGGGGTAATCTTTTGTTGAGAGGTGATTAGATGTCTCCAGTATTAAAAAAACTTTAAAATTACAACAGCACAACAGCAGAGAGGAAACAATCAGGGACAGCTAATCACCTCTCAACAAAAGAAGGCCATTTGGGGTTTCCCCTTCCAGAGACCCTATATAATCCGATCCTGACCCCGCCTGGCTGGTTCTCCATGTAGTCCATGCCAAAGGTGCCAATCCTACGCAACTGCCCTTTGTGTAACTGCAACAAGCAAACAAAGGGGCCTTTCAGAGACTGACAAGCGGGCAACCCATATCGCGAGTGTTATCTGGGTCTGCCAAGAGAAGCACCAATGGTGAGAACAAATCCAGGCAGAAACGAGAGGATCGGGGAGGGCGGGGGAGACATAGTTTGCCAGTGACCTGGAATGGAATGCCTGCCTCGTCCCAGAATAGACGCACACACGTTGGCCCTTTTTCTTGGCCAGCTGGCTACTCGTTAACCTTCGAGTTGCCAGCCTGCTTCTGCAGAGACTATAGGGGGGAAACTTTGCAAACAATCCCCATTGTGTGTGTGTTGTTGAAGGCTTTCATGACCAGGATCTCTGGGTTGCTGTGAGTTTTTCAGGCTGTATGATCATGTTCCAGTAGCATTCTCTCCTGACATTTCACCTACATCTGTGGCTCTAGTGGCATCTTCAAAGGTTTGTGAAGAGGTTCTGTTGGCAGTGAAGCAGAACCTTTGCTTGTTTGAAGCAAGTGTGAATGTTGCAATTAGCAAGTTTGATTAGAATAATAGAATCATAGAGTTGGAAGAGACCCCATGGGCCATCCAGTCCAACCCCATTCTGCCAAGAAGCAGGAATATTGCATTCAAATCACCCCTGACAGATGGCCATCCTCTGTTTAAAAGCTTCCAAAGAAGGAGTCTCCACCACACTCTGGGGCAGAGAGTTCCACTGCTGAACGGTTCTCACAGTCAGGAAGCTCTTCCTCATGTTCAGATGGAATCTCCTTTAGCATTGATTAGCTTTGCAGCTATCAATCACTGAGGGTATCTGCACAGATCAGGGGTTCTCAACCTGTGGGTCCCCAGGTGTTTTGGCGTACAACTCCCAGAACCCCCAGCCAGCTTATTGTCAAAGGCTTTCATGGCCACAATCATTGGTTGTTGTAGGTTTTTAAGGCTGTCTGGCCATGTTCTAGAAGCATTCTCTCCTGATGTTTCGCCTGCATCTATGGCAGGCATCCCCAGAGCTTGTGAGGTCAATCCTCGTATATCTGTGGAATGTACAAGGTAGGAGAAAGAGCTCTTGTCTGTTGGAGGCAGGTGGGAATGTTTCAATTGGCCACTTTGATTAGCATTTGATGGCCTGACAGATTTTTGGTGTGGCTTGTTACTGCCTGGGGGAATCCTTTGTTGAGAGGTGATTAGCTGTCCCTGATTGTTTCTTGTTTGGAGTTCCCCTGTTTTTGAGTGTGTCCTCTCTCAACAAAGGATTCCCCCAGGCACTGCAAAAAGGAGAATGGTCTGGATGACCTCTAGGGACCCCTTCCAATGCTCCCTCATGGCAATATAGGTTCAGAACTCTGGAATCCTGTTGGTGCTTTACACACATGCAAGTGTCCTTTTACATGCTATTTTTACTTTCTTAAACATTGCAAAAAGGGAGATGGACTGGATGACCTCCAGGGACCCCTTCCAAGCCTAGAATCCTGATGCTGCCTCATAATGGCAATATAGGTTCAGAACTTTGGAATCCTGTTGGTGCCTTACACACATGCAAATGTGGTCTTGCAATGCAGTTTTTACTTTTTTGAGCATTGCAAAAAAAAGGACGGGCCGACTGGATGACCTCTAGGAACCCCTTCCAAGCTTAGAATCCTGATGCTGCCTCATAATGACAATATGGGTTCGGAACTCTGGAATACTTTTCATGCTTTTCACACATGCAAGTGTCCTCTTACATGCCATTTTGACTTTCTTAAGCATTGCAAAAGGGGGGTGGGCTAGATGACCTCTAGGAACCCCTTCAAATGTAGGATTCAGATGCTACCCCTAAACATGTTCAGATTCCCTCCAATCTGTACAAAGCAGATAATCCTGTTGATGTTTTGCACACTCATGCAAGTGTCCTCTTGCATGAAGTTTTTACTTTTTTGAGCATTGCAAAAAAGGGGGATGGACTGGATGACCTCTAGAGACCCCTTCCAAGTCTAGGATTCTGATGCTACCTCATAATGACAATATAGGTTCAGATTCCCTCTGATCTGTATAAGGCAGAACTCTGGAATCCTGTTGGTGATTTATACACATGCAAGTGTCCTCTTGCATGCAGTTTTACTTTTCGAGCATTGCAAAAAGGGGAGGGTGTGGACTGGATTAAGTCTAGGAACCCCTTCCAAGTCTAGGATTCTGATGCTACCTCATAATGACAATATAAATACTATAAATAAATAAATATAGGTTCAGATTCCCTCTGATCTGCATAAGGCAGAGCTTTGGAATCCTGTTGGTGCTTTACACACATGCAAGTGTCCTCTTGCATGCAATTTTTACTTCTTTGAGCATTGCAAAAAGGAGGATGGACTGGATGACCTCTAGGAACCCCTTCCAAGCCTAGAATCCTGATGCTGCTTCACAATGACAATATAGGTCCTGTTGGTGTTTTACACACATGCAAGTGTCCTCTTGCATGTAGTTTTTACTTTTTCAAGCATTGCAAAAAGGGGAGGGGGTGGACTGGATGACCTCTAGAGATCCCTTCCAAGCCTAGGATTCTGATGCTACTTCATAATGATCTTATAGGTTCAGATTCCCTCCGATCTATATAAGACAGAACTCTGGAAACCTGTTGGTGCTTTACACACATGCAAGTGTGCTCTTGCATGCAATTTTTATTTTTTTGAGCATTGCAAAAAGGAGGACGGACTGGATGACCTCTAGGGACCCCTTCCAACCCTAGGATTCTGATGCTACCTCATAATGACAATATAGGTTCAGAACTCTGGAATACTTTTTGTGCTTTACACACATGCAAGGGTCCTTTTACATCCCATTTTTACTTTCGTAAGGATTGCAAAAGGGGGATGGGCTGGATGACCTCTAGGGACCCCTTCAAATGTCGGATTCAGATGCTACCCTTAATAACAAAAGAGGTTCAGATTCCCTCCAATCTGTACAAGGCAGATAATCTTGTTGATGTTTTGCACACTCATGCAAGTGTCCTTGCATGCTGTTTTTTACTTTTTTAAGCATTGCAAAAACTATACATTGAGCTCACGAATAAAGTTATGTACGCCTGAACATTATAAGTGAAGTTGTGGCTTCTTGAAAGGTGCATGGGTCAAGGAATTCACTGCAATGGCCCAAACAGCTTCAGTATATTATTAGAATCATAATGCCTGAAAGGGACCTCCGAAGGCCATCTAGCCCAACCGGGAAGGGACCACCGAAGGCCATCTAGTCCAACCTGGAAGGGACCCCCGAAGGCCATCTAGTCCAACCTGGAAGGGACCCCCGAAGGCCATCTAGCCCAACCTGGAAGGGACCCCCGAAGGCCATCTAACCCAACCTGGAAGGGACCCCCGAAGGCCATCTAGTCCAACCTGGAAGAGGCCCCCGAAGGCTATCTAGTCCAACCTGGAAGGGACCACCGAAGGCCATCTAGTCCAACCTGGAAGGGACGCCCGAAGGCCATCTAGTCCAACCTGGAAGGGACCCCCGAAGGCCATCTAGCCCAACCTGGAAGGGACCACCGAAGGCCATCTAGTCCAACCTGGAAGGGAGCCCCAAAGGCCATCTAGTCCAACCTGGAAGGGACCCCCGAAGGCCATCTAGCCCAACCTGGAAGGGACCACTGAAGGCTATCTAGTCCAACCTGGAAGAGACCCCCGAAGGCCATCTAGTCCAACCTGGAAGAGGCCCCCGAAGGCTATCTAGTCCAACCTGGAAGGGACCACCGAAGGCCATCTAGTCCAACCTGGAAGGGACGCCCGAAGGCCATCTAGTCCAACCTGGAAGGGACCCCCGAAGGCCATCTAGCCCAACCTGGAAGGGACCACCGAAGGCCATCTAGTCCAACCTGGAAGGGAGCCCCAAAGGCCATCTAGTCCAACCTGGAAGGGACCCCCGAAGGCCATCTAGCCCAACCTGGAAGGGACCACTGAAGGCTATCTAGTCCAACCTGGAAGAGACCCCCGAAGGCCATCTAGTCCAACCTGGAAGGGACCCCCGAAGGCCATCTAGTCCAACCTGGAAGGGACCCCCGAAGGCCATCTAGTCCAACCTGGAAGGGACCCCCGAAGGCCATCTAGTCCAACCTGGAAGGGACCCCCGAAGGCCATCTAGTCCAACCTGGAAGGGACCCCCGAAGGCCATCTAGTCCAACCCACCCTCCTTGCCTTTCCTTGCAAACATCCCTCTTCAGCCAGCGCTGTCTCAGCAGGAAGGCAGCCCTTATTGCATAAGGGCCAATTCCGGGCCAAAACTCGTGGGCTTTGTGGGTTTTTCAACCCCTTTCCAAGCCAAGGTCAACATTTCCCCAGCTGTTTGGGGCCGGATTCTGATGACAGAGTCGCTTTTGACAGATCCAGCTTGGCCGGGCTCCCAAGGCACACAAGAGGCCTTTCTCTCGATTCAAGAGGTTGCGCGCAGGTTCATCAAGTGGGTGTCGGTCCGACAGGTATCACAACATTCGGCCCAGGATCAGAGAGCCGTTTTCACTCATCAGAGGTCTGCTTGGAGGGAAATCAATCAGGATGTCTTACCCAGCTTCGAAGAATCATTGGCTTGAAAGGGACCTTCTAAAGGCCATCTAGTCCAACCCGCTGCCATGCAGGAATGCTCAATTACAGGTCCAAAACACCTTGAGGGCCAAAGTTTACCCTTGCCCAATCTACACTATAGATGTCCTGCTATTGATTTCTGGGATTTGTAGTTTTGCAAGGGCTTTTGTCTTCACCACCAAAGATGGCTGGAGAGATAGATAGATAGATAGATAGATAGATAGATAGATAGATAAATGAATGGACGAATGGAAGGATTGACAGGGATGGATGGATGGATGGATAGATAGATAGATAGATAGATAGCTTAGACAGATAGATAACTGAATAGATAGATGGACGGACGGACAGAGATGGCTGGATAAATAGGTGGATGGCTAGATAGATAGATGGACAGTTGGACGGATGGACGGATGGATATATAGATAGATGGATGGATGGATGGATGGATGGATGGATGACTAAATGGGTGGACGAACAGAAGGATGGACAGATGGCTAGACAGATGGATAGATGGCTGGATGCATGGATGGATGGTTGACTGGATGGATGGATGGATGGATGGATGGATGGATGGATGGATGGATTGATGGATGGATGATAGATAGATAGATAGACAGACCGACAGACAGACAGATAGCTTAGGCACATAGATAGATGGACAGACGGACAGACGGACAGACAGATGGCTAGATAGATAGATAGATAGATAGATAGATAGATAGATAGATAGATAGATAGATAGATGGATGGATGGATGGATGGATGGATGGATGGATGGATGGATGGACGGACGGACGATAGATAGATAGATAGATAGATAAACAGACAGACAGATAGACAGGTGGACAGATAGACAGATAGCTTAGGTAGATAGATAGCTGGATAGATAGATGGACAGATGGACAGACAGATGGCTGAATAGATAGATGGATGGATGAATGGATGGTTGGATGGCTAGATAGACCAATAGACAGATGGCTGGATGGAAAGATAGATAGATGGATGGATGGATGGATGGTTAACTGGATGGATGGGGGAGAGAGAGAGAGAGAGCGTGCGTGCTTAGGCAGATAGATAGCTGGATAGATAGATGGACAGATGGACGGACGGACAGACAGATGGCCGAATAGATACATTGATGGATAGATGGTTAGATAGATGGATGGATGGATGGCTGGCTGGACGGATAGATAGATGACTGAATAGATAGATGATAGATAGATGGATGGATAGATAGATAGATAGATAGATAGATAGATAGATAGATAGATAGATGATAGATAGATAAGACAGATAGATAATTTTGCTGGATAGATAGTTGAATGGCTAGACAGATGGACAGATGGATAGATGGCTAGATCAATGGCTAGACTGATAGATGGATGGATGGATAGATGGATGATTAAATAGATAGATTGATCGAGAGAGAGAGAGAGAGAAAATGCTGGTGCTTGATCAAACAGCTTCCAGGTTTCCATCACATGGAGCCAAAGTGGTGTCAAATTACATTAATTCTGCAGTGTAGATGTACCTTGCATCCCATCTGGCTCCAATGGGATGGGTCCAAATTTTGGTCGGTCACCGTGCAGTATTTCCATCCCTTTATTGGATGGCAAACATCCTTGGGCCCATCCCAGCCCTTGACTCAGCCTTCCTGGGAAGGAAGAGCCGTCACCTTGTCTCAGTGGGGCCCAAGGATGGCATCATCTGGCCCAGATCTGCCCCTCCCGGTGCCCAGGACAGAGCGTTTCGGTTCCAAGGACGCAGGAAGTGACAGCATTTGTCCCCGTAATTCTGCCAAAATATTATTTGTGCTTTCTCATCCTCATGCCGGGAAGGCAAGACGTCCAAAAAGTTGGGAGGAGGAACGAGGCAACTAATCTCCCGATGGAGAGATGCCGAGAACAGAATCCCTATTCAACCCGGATTGGGTCTCCTCTAAGCAGACCGATATGAATAGGACTAAAGGCTAAGAAGGAGAAGAGCTAGTTTCACGTCATGCCTTCATTGGGTCTGTTCATTAAAAAGAAAATGAAATGCATGGATGGACAGATGGATGGATGGATGGATGGACAGATGGATGGACGGACGGAGGACAGACGGACGGACGGATGGATGGATAGACGGATGAATGGATGGATAGATGGACGGATGGATGGATGGATAGACAGATGAATGGATGGATAGACGGACGGATGGACGGATGGATGGACGGATGTATGTATGGATAGACGGATAGATAGACGGGTGGATGGATGGATAGAGGGATGGATGGACGGACGGACAGATGGATGGATGGATAGACGGATGGATAGACGGATGGATGGATAGACGGATGGATGGATAGACGGATGGATGGATAGATAGACGGATGGATAGATGGATGGATGGATGGATGGATGGATAGACGGATGGATGGATGGATAGACGGACGGACGGATGGATGGATGGATGGATGGATGGATAGACGGATGGATGTATGGATAGACAGATAGATAGATGGGTGGACGGCTGGATGGATGGATAGAGGGATGGATGGATAGAAGGATGGATGGACAGACGGACAGATGGCTGGATGGATAGACGGATGGATGGATAGACGGATGGATGGATAGATAGGCGGATGGATAGATGGATGGATGGATGGATGGATGGATGGACAGATGGGTGGATAGATGGATGGATAGACTGATGGACGGATGGATGGATAGAATGGTGGATGGATGGATGGATAGATGGATGGACAGACAAATGGATAGATTTCTAGATGGATGGATGCACAGACAGAGAGATGGCTGGATAAATGGATGGATGGGTGGATGGACAGACAGACAGGTGACTGGATAGAGAAACAGATGGACGGACGGACAGAGACATGGCTGGATAAATGGATGGATGGATGGATGGATGGATGGATGGCTTGATAGATAGATAGACAGACAGACAGCTAGATGGATAGATAAACGGATGAATGGATGGATACATAGACAGACAGACAAATTGCTGGATAGACAGACAGACAGATGGATAGATGGAGAGAGAGAGATAGGGAAATGACTGGATAGTAGACAGACAGACAGACAGACGGCTGGATAGATGGATGAGTAGATGGGATAGATAGATAGATAGATACTCAGTTCTGAGTGATTCCAGCCATGAAAGCCTTCGACAATAGATAGATAGATAGATAGATAGATAGATAGATAGATAGATAGATAGATAGATAGATAGATAGATAGATAGATAGATGGATAGATAGGTGGACGGACAGACACACAGACAGGCAGGTGTCTGGATAGATGGATGGATGTCTAGATAGATAGATAGATAGATAGATAGATGGATGGATGGATGGATGGATTGGATAGGGAGGTACGTAGATAGATAGATGTGTGGACGGACAGATGCACAGACAGACAGGTGTCTTTGGGGGCAAGCAAGTGCATTTATATGTGTGTGTCCACTAGGGGGCGTGCTGCCCATTTCCTTATTTTTAGTAGTAGAGATGAACCGAGCGCCCTCTAGTGGACATTTTGACATATTGAGGGGCAAAAATATTTTTGAAACATTTTGCAAAAAAATATTGTTTTTTGACCCCTGCGGAGGGGGCTGTATGCATGGAAGGTTACAAGAAATAATCTCTGATCTTTCCAAAGTGGTGGAAATGTCCTCAAGGATGAATGGGGGATCACAACAAACTATTTTCGACCCTTGGGAAGGCTAGGCCACACTTTGCTTTGTATAACCGCTTAGTGGATTATTTTTAGTTGTATATCAGGGATGACAGCTTGGAATTGTTTGTTTGGACCGCTTAGATTTATGGCCAGATGAATATGAAGTGAAAGCTGTGGCCAAAATGCTGCAATTGGGAGGAAGAGGGAGGAGGGATGCTTCAATCCCTTGACAAATGGGGTTTGTAATCCAGTTAAAAATTCAATCCAGATGTCAAAGCTGTTCTTCCAGCAACACATTCCCTACTTGTTCTGCAAGGCTGTCGTTAGCTCAGCAGGTGCTGGAGATGGTGGAGAAGAAGAGGAGGAGAAACCCAACATCTCCGTCTCAATCTTTTGGCAATTCAGAATTTCATCTATGTTTAATCTATGCTGACGATCGTGCCATCACCACTCAAGCATGGAGCTTTGAGATGGTTGAACAAAAGCTCTCCGAAGCTTTAGGTCCTCTTGGTGCCTATTACAAGGAAAACCAGCTGATTCCTAATCCATCTAAAATACAGACATGTGCTTTTCACCTCAAGAACAGACAAGCATCCCGAGCTCTGAGGATTATTACCTGGGAAGGAATCCCACTGGAGCATTGCAGCGCACCCAAATACCTGGGAGTTACCATGGATCATTCTCTGACCTACAAGAAGCACTGCCTGAATATCAAGCAAAAAGTGGCCGCTACAAATAATATCATAGGAAAGCTGACTGGCACAACCTGGGGATCACAACCAGACACAGAGAAGACATCTGCCCTTGCGCTATGCTACTCTGCTGTTGAGTATGCATGCCCAGAATCATAGAATCAAAGAGTTGGAAGAGACCTCCTGGGCCATCCAGTCCAACCCCCTGCCAAGGAGCAGGAATATTGCATTCAAATCACCCCTGACAGATGGCCATCCAGCCTCTGTTTAAAAGCTTCCAAAGAAGGAGCCTCCACCACACTCCGGGGCAGGGAGTTCCACTGCTGAACGGCTCTCACAGTCAGGAAGTTCTTCCTCATGTTCAGATGGAATCTCCTCTCTTGTAGTTTGAAGCCATTGTTCCGCGTCCTAGTCGCCAAGGAAGCAGAAAACAAGCTTGCTCCCTCCTCCTCCCTGTGGCTTCCTCTCACATATTTATACATGGCTATCAGCCTTCTCTTCTTCAGGCTAAACATGCCCAGCTCCTTAAGCCGCTCTTCACAGGACTTGTTCTCCAGACCGTTGATCATTTTAGTTGCCCTCCTCTGGACACATTCCAGCTTGTCAATATCTCTCTTCAATTGTGGTGCCCAGAATTGGACACAATATTCCAGGTGTGGTCTAACCAAAGCAGAATAGAGGGGTATCATGACTTCCCAGTGTGGAACACATCTCACCACACTAAAACAGTGGATGTTGCTCTTAATGAGACATGCCGCATTATCATGGGGTGTCTGCGCCCCACACCACTGGAGATATTACAGTGCTTAGCCGGTATTGCACCACCTGACATCCGCCGGGAAGTAGCAGCCAATAGTGAAAGGACCAAGGCAGAGACATCTCCAGCTCATCCCCTCTTTGGGTATAAGCCAGCACGTCAACGACTTAAATCAAGACATAGTTTTCTAAGATCTACAGAGACACTCGCTGGAACATCTCAGCAAGCGAGAGTCCAAACGTGGCAGGCTCAAACCCAGAACCTCAACCAATGGCTGATACCAAATGAGAGACTCCCCCTTGGGCACACAGAGGACTGGGTGACCTGGAGGGCACTGAACAGACTGCGCTCTGGCACCACGAGATGCAGAGCCAACCTTCAGAAATGGGGCCACAAAGTGGAGTCCACAAGTGAGTATGGAGAACAGCAAACCACTGACCACCTGCTGCAATGCACCCTGAGCCTTGCCACATGCACAAGGGAGGACCTTCTTGCGGCAACACCAGAGGCACTCCAAGTGGCCAGATACTGGTCAAAGGACATTTAATAGAATGCCAAGTTTGCAAACTGTGTGTGAGTGTGTGTGTTTTTATATACAATAGAACTGTATTGTCGAACTGTATTGTACCATGTAGCTGTGGACAAGTATACATAGGTACCACCAAACGCAGCAGCATTGCCCAAACACGAATCAAGGAACATGGAAGGCACTGCAGACTACTTCAACCAGAGAAGTCAGCCATAGCAGAGCACCTGATGAACCAGCCTGGACACAGCATATTATTTGAGAACACAGAAATGCTGGACCACACCAACAACCACCATGCCAGACTACACAGAGAAGCCATTGAAATACACAAGAAGCATGTGGACAATTTCAATAGAAAGGAGGAAACCATGAAAATGAACAAAATCAAGTTACCAATATTAAAAAAAAACTCTAAAATTACAACAGCACAACAACAGAGAGGAAACAAACAAGGACATCTAATCACCTCTCAACAAAAGTTTGCTCTAGGCACTGTCAGGCCATTATATGCTAATCAAGGTGGTCAGTTGGAACATTCACCCCTAGCTCCAGCAGACAAGAGTCCTTTGTCTCACCCACAGATATAAAAACCCTTTTTACTAGTTCCAACAGACCTCACTACCTCTGAGGATGCTTGCCATAGATGCAGGCGAAACGTCAGGAGAGAATGCCTCTAGACCATGGCCATATAGCCCGGAAAAACCTACAACAACCCTACAATAGAACTGTTTGGTTTTCTCCTGACACGATAAATAAATAAATCCAGAATTAATTTAGGAAACGGCCTTTGTGGGACTACATTTGAGGCAGAGGTGTCCCAGCTGAGCAGCCTTGTTGAGAACTGAATCTCTTGGAGGTCTCTTCCACTCCAAGTCGAGGTCAACTGTATGCCAAACAAGCACACCTGTGAGTCACCATATCCTTCCATATCTCATAGGCAAAACATAGAACACAGTTGTCTCCGCCACATCAGAGTGTGGTCAAGGTGGCAGAGGGAATGCGCAGGCCAGGAAACCCTGTGGTAGTTTGCAGACGGGAAATGCAAATACTTCGTTCAGAGAGCTTTGCATAAGCAAAGAGAAGCACGCTGACCCTTCCAGGGACCGCATCGACCCACAGAACACACTCTTTGCGCCACTTCACCACCTGAAACAGCAGTTTGGTAATTCATGCCATGCAGCTGGCAAGGGGCAGAAGTTCAATGGGGAGACCTCTTGTGCAGGGAAATGCCTTTGTAATGCAGGGAAGAAAAAGGCAAGGGTATTTTGCACGAGCTGTCCATTTTCCAACTGATAAAACATGTGGAATAGTTTTGCTAAAGTTAAATTTGTTAGCAGTTGAACTGGAGGGCATCCGTGCCCTGAAATGCTCCATGCATGCTGGAATTTCAAGCCCAACAGACCACTATAAATAATAATAATAATAATAATAATAATAATAATAATAATAATAATAATAATAATGGGTTGTTGTAGGTTTTTCCGGGCTATATGGCCATGTTCTGGAGGCAATTTTTCTCCTGACGTTTTGCCTGCATCTATGGCAAACATCCTCAGAGGTAGTGAGGTCTGTTGGAACTAGGGAAAAGGGTTTATATATCTGTGGAATGACCAGGGTGAGACAAAGGACTCTTGTCTGCTGGAGCTTGGTGGGAATGTTTCAACTGACCACCTTGATTAGCATTGCCTGGGGCAATCTTTTGTTGAGAGGTGATTAGATGTGTCCTAGACACTTGGGAAGTGTTCGACTTGTGATTCTGTGATACGAAATCCAGCATATAGATCTTGTTTGCTGTGACATACTGTGGTTTTGTGTCAGTAAAATAATATTAATATTATTAATATTATTATTATTATTATTAATAATAATAATAATAATGTGTTGTCGAAGGCTTTTACAGCCAGAATCACTGTGTTGCTGTGAGTTTTCCAACCTGTCTGGTCATATTCCAGAAGCATTCTCTCCTGACATTTCGCCCACATCTATGACAGGCATCCTCAGAGGTTGTGAGGTATATTGGAAACTATGCAAGAGAGGTTTATGTATCTGTGGGTGGGAGAATTAATTCCTGTCTGCTGGAGGCAAGTGTGACTGTTGCAATTAATCACCTTCATTAGCATTGCAAAGCCTTGCAGCTTCAAGGCCTGGGTGCTTCCTGGCTGTTGGGAATCCTTTGTTGGAAGGTGTTAGCTGGCCCTGATTGTTTCATGTCTGGAATTCCCCTGTTTTGAGAGTGTTGTTCTTTATTTACTGTCCTGATTTTAAGAGGTGACTGTTGCAATTAATCACCTTGATTAGCATTGCAAAGCCTTGCAGCTTCAAGGCTTGGGTGCTTCCTGGCTGGGGGGAATCCTTTGTTGGAAGGTGTTAGCTGCTCCTGATTGTTTCCTGTCTGGAATTCCCTCATTTTCAGTTTTGTTCTTTATTTACAGCCCTAATTTTAGATTTTTTTAAAATACTGGTAGCCAGATGTTCATTTTCATGGTTTCCTCCTTTCTGTTGAAATTGTCCACGTGCTTCTTGTGGATTTCAATGGCTTCTCTGTGTCGTCTAATATGGTGGTTGTGAGAGTGGTCCAGCATTTCTGTGTTCTCAGATTATATGCTATGTCCAGGTTGGTTCGTCAAGTGCTCTGCTGTGGCTGACCTCTCTGGTTGAGTTAGCCTGCAATGCCTTTCATGTTCCTTGATTTGTGTTCAACAATCAGGGCCAGCTAACACATCCCAACAAAGGATTCCCCCAGGCAGGATTCAGCCAGGCCTTGAAGCTGCAAGGCTTTGTAAAAATGCTAATCAAGGAGATTAATTGCCACATTCACACTTGCCTCCAACAGACAAGAGTTCTTTCTCCCACCCTGGACATCGTTCCACAGATATATAAACCTCCCTTGCTTAGTTACCAATAGACTTCACATCTGAGGATGCTTGCCATAGATGTGGGCAAAACGTCAGGAGGGAATGCTTCTGGAACATGGCTAGGCAGCTCAGAAAACTCACAGCAACCCAATAATAATAATAATAATAATAATAATAATAATAATAATAGGAGTCCCTGGTGGTGCAGTGGGTTAAATCACTGAGCTGCTGAACTTGCTGACCGAAAGGTCACAGGTTCAAATCTGGGGAGCGGCATGAGCTCCCGCTGTTAGCCCCAGCTTCTGCCAACCTAGCAGTTTGAAAACATGCAAATGTGAGTAGATCAATAGGTACTGCTTCAGCGGGAAGGTTATTGTGCTAGCCACATGACCTTGGAGGTGTCTACAGACAACGCCGGCTCTTCAGCTTAGAAATGGAGATGAGCACCAGAGTCCCAGAGTCGGACACGACTGGACTTAATGTCAAAGGGAAACCTTTACCTAATAATAATAATAGTAATAATAATAATATTTGCCGATACATCACACCGTGTCCAACGTGTGATCCAATACAACAGCCAGCAGTGTCTGCTGTCGACTCATCTTGTGTTTCAAATAATAATAATAATAATAATAATAATAATAATAATAGATCTGACATGTATATTGTTATTGTTTATATCCCACTTTTATCTCTTATGGTCTCCCACAACTCTTCAATTCTCTGCAGACAGTGCTTTTTGCGCAGAACTATTTATTACAAACCAAACCAACGCAATCTCTGGATACCAAATGCAATTCTTTGCCTGCTAATCGGAGCGTTCGCACTCGGGTCACACATTGCCTTGTTGTCAACAGATTTATGGCAGTCGGTCCAGCCGCTTTTTAATGGCGAACATCCATGTATCTGGAGGGTTCCAGCATGGGGAAATTTATTCGTTTGGAGACAGGAACAAAAGGAATATGAAAACGCACGCACACTTCTCCTTGGCCTGATCTCGCATATCTCTGCGAGTCTCTTTAAGCCAAAAGCTGTCTGGAGCCAAAACAAACCGAAACACACACCCACCGGGTTTGGGGCCGTGTAACCCATTAGGGTTGAGCCTTGTTGTGCAAACTGTTTTCCCAAAGTAAGAAAGCCCCAAACTGTGCGCGCAGGATGCTTTGAAGTTCTGCAGGCAGCATAGAGCATCACTATTTTGGAAACTCACATCCGGACAATCCCTTTCCTCATCTTGAGACAAGATCCAGCCTGAATAAAAGGCTACGAAGAGCCAGAGAGATGCCTGGACAGATCAGACAAAGGGCGCATCTACACTGCAGAATGAATGCAGTTTGACATCCCTTTTACTTGGTTGCCGTGAGCTACAAATCCCAGCATCTCGTCATATTATACCACAGCATCATACAAAAGCTGACTGGCACAACCTGGGGATCACAACCAGATACAGTGAAGACATCTGCCCTTGCACTGTGCTACTCCGCTGCTGAGTACGCATGCCCAGTGTGGAACACATCTCACCACACTAAAACAGTGGATATGGTTCTTAATGAGACATGCTGCCTTATCACGGGGTGTCTGCGCCCTACACCACTGGAGAAATTACACTGCTTAGCCGGTATCGCACCGCCTGACATCCGCCGGGAAGCAGCAGCCAATAGTGAAAGGACCAAGGCAGAGACATCTCCAGCTCATCCCTTGTTTGGGTATCAGCCAGCACGTCAACGACTTAAATCAAGAAATAGTTTTCTAAGATCTACAGAGACACTCGCTGGAACACCCCAGCAAGCGAGAGTCCAAAAGTGGCAGGCCCAAACCCAGAACCTCAATCAATGGCTGATACCAAATGAGAGACTCCCCCCTGGGCACACAGAAGACTGGGCGACTTGGAAGGTAGTGAACAGACTGTGCTCTGGCACCACGAGATGCAGAGCCAACCTCAAGAAATGGGGCCACAAAGTGGAATCCATGACATGAGAGTGCGGAGAACAAATCACTGACCACCTGCTGCAATGCACCCTGAGCCCTGCCACATGCACAATGGAGGACCTTCTTGCGGCAACACCAGAGGCACTCCAAGGGGACAGATACTGGTCAAAGGACATTTAATCAACTACCAAACTCACACATTCTGTATTTTCGCCTGCCTCTGTGGCTGGTATCTTCTGAGGTTCTGTTGGCAGCGAAGTAAGTGGAGTGAATATATATACCTGTGGAAAAATGTCCAGGGTGGGATAAAGAACCCTTGTCTGTTTGAAGCAAGTGGGAATGTTGCAATTAGCCAGCTTGAGCACTCCAGGCAACAAAGGCCAGGCTACCTCTACGTAGATACCCTCACTGATTGACTTTGAAAACTTCATGGCTACCCAATTGCTAATTCAAGCTTGCTAATCGTAACATTCTCACTTGCTACAACAGACAAGGGTTCTTTCTCACCCCAGACATTATTCCACAAGTAGATCTTGGGGCCCTTGTGGACAACAAGTTAAACATGAGCCAACAATGTGATGTGGCGGCAAAAAAAGCCAGTGGGATTTTGGCCTGCGTCAATAGGAGCATAGTGTCTAGATCTAGGGAAGTCATGCTCCCCATGCTCTATTCCACCTTGGTTAGACCACTTTACCTGGAATATTGTGTCCAATTCTGGGCACCACAATTCAAGAGAGATATTGACAAGCTGGAATGTGTCCAGAGGAGGGCGACTAAAATGATCAAGGGTCTGGAGAACAAGCCCTATGAGGAGCGGCTTAAGGAGCTGGGCATGTTTAGCCTGAAGAAGAGAAGGCTGAGAGGAGACATTATGATAGCCATGTATAAATATGTGGGAGGAAGCCACAGGGAGGAGGGAGCAAGCTTGTTTACTGCTTCCCTGGAGAATAGGATGCAAGGGAGCCATGGCTTCAAACTACAAGAGAGGAGATTCCATCTGAACACGAGGAAGAACTTCCTGACTGTGAGAGCTGTTCAGCAGTGGAACTCTCTGCCCTGGAGTGTGATGGAGGTTCTTTCTTTGGAGGCTTTTAAACAGAGGCTGGGTGGCCATCTGTCAGGGGTGATTTGAATGCAATTTTCCTGCTTCTTGGCAGGTTGGGGTTGGACTGAATGATGGTCCATGACGTCTTTTCCAACTCTAGGATTGTATGATTCTATGAGCTGTTCAGCAGTGGAACTCTCTGCCCCAGAGTGTGGTGGTGGCTCCTTCTTTGGAGGCTTTGAAGCAGAAGCTAGGTGGTCACCTGTCAGGGGTGCTTTGAATGCAATATTCCTGCTTCTTGGCAGGTTGGGGTTGGACTGGATGATGGTCCATGACGTCTTTTCCAACTCTAGGATTGTATGATTCTATGAGCTGTTCAGCAGTGGAACTCTCTGCCCTGGAGTGTGGTGGTGGCTCCTTCTTTGGAGGCTTTGAAGCAGAAGCTAGGTGGCCATCTCTCAGGGGTGCTTTGAATGCAATTTTCCTGCTTCTTGGCAGGTTGGGGTTGGACTGAATGATGGTCCATGACGTCTTTTCCAACTCTAGGATTGTATGATTCTATGAGCTGTTCAGCAGTGGAACTCTCTGCCCCAGAGTGTGGTGGAGGCTCCTGCTTTGGAGGCTTTGAAGCAGAAGCTAGGTGGTCACCTGTCAGGGGTGCTTTGAATGCAATATTCCTGCTTCTTGGCAGGTTGGGGTTGGACTGGATGATGGTCCATGACATCTCTTCCAACTCTAGGATTGTATGATTCTATGAGCTGTTCAGCAGTGGAACTCTCTGCCCCAGAGTGTGGTGGAGGCTCCTTCTTTGGAGGCCTTGAAGCAGAAGCTAGGTGGCCATCTGTCAGGGGTGCTTTGAATGCAATTTTCCTGCTTCTTGGCAGGTTGGGGTTGGACTGGATGAGGGTCCATGACGTCTTTTCCAACTCTAGGATTGTATGATTCTATGAGCTGTTCAGCAGTGGAACTCTCTGCCCCAGAGTGTGGTGGTGGCTCCTTCTTTGGAGGCTTTGAAGCAGAAGCTAGGTGGCCACCTGTCAGGGGTGCTTTGAATGCAATTTTCCTGCTTCTTGGCAGGTTGGGGTTGGACTGGATGACGGTCCATGAAGTCTTTTCCAACTCTAGGATTGTATGATTCTATGAGCTGTTCAGCAGTGGAACTCTCTGCCCCAGAGTGTGGTGGAGGCTCCTCCTTTGGAGGCTTTGAATGTGGAAAGGCACCCAAATGAGGTGGAAAGGAGGCCACAAAGGAGAGAATAGAAGCAGACGCATCTTTACTGGAATCGTGAAAGGGAATCAGCTGCTGGTGACACAACGGAGGGCTTCTCCACGCAAGCGCTTTGTACAGCACGGGAAGACAGCGGTGCTAAGCTCATCCCCCAAACTCTCCCCACAGAGCTATGCCCAAACTGGCCCCCCAAACATGTGGGGAAAGGCGTCCCCCCAAACCTCATACACCACAAGGCAGGAGCCTCCCTTGGACGGGGACCCCTTTCGATAGCAAAGCGCAGGAGGTGTCTCTGCTGGGCCAGGAGGACGAAGGCGGGCCAGGCGCTCTTGGGGTGGGAGGCTTTCGAGAAGCAGCGTCCGCCCCATAGCCTGCACGTATTGGGGGGTCTCTCGAGTCAGAATGGGGTGCCCCAAAAGGCCTCCTCCTCTCTCTCCTCCCAGGTGCAGGCTGCCCACCACCAATCAGGTACAGATAGGCCCAAGTCGCTTTGCTTATGGCGGGCGTCCAGGGCAAAAAGTCCACCTTCGATTTCCAAAAGAGAGAGCCTCCCCGGCTACATGAAGTCATCGGAGTCGTTGCCATCCTGAGGAAGGAAGCACAGGGGAAAGCACTGATGTGGGGAGGTCATGGAGGACTGGTAACAACAAGGTCCCTAGATCCCACATCATCATCACCACCACCACCATCATCATCATCATCATCATCATCATCATGTTTATGTTTGTTTGTTTACAACATTTATATGCCACCCTTCTCACCCCGAAGGGGACTCAGAGCAGTTTACAAGGTATATATACATACAATACATTATTTATATTATTTATATTATTTATACCCTGACTTTTCCCTCCACAAAGAAGACTCAAAGTGGCTTTCATGGCACCTAGGCCATAGAGTAGGCACGGGTAAACTTGAGCCCTCCCGCCAACTGTTTTGGATTACTGGGTGTTAGGAATTGTGGGACTTGTAGTCCAAACACTTGGAGGGAGGGCCTAAGTTTGCCCATGCCTGCCATATAGACACAGAGCTGAGCTAGAACAGTTGGGGGTAAACTTGAGCCCTCCCGCCAAGTGTTTTGGACTACTGGGTGTTAGGAATTGTGGGACGTGTAGTCCAAACACTTGGAGGGAGGGCCTAAGTTTGCCCATGCCTGCCATATAGACACAGAGCTGAGCTAGAACAGTTGGGGGTAAACTTGAGCCCTCCCGCCAAGTGTTTTGGACTACTGGGTGTTAGGAATTGTGGGACTTGTAGTCCAAACACTTGGAGGGAGGGCCTAAGTTTGCCCATGCCTGCCATATAGACACAGAGCTGAGCTAGAACAGTTGGGGGTAAACTTGAGCCCTCCCGCCAAGTGTTTTGGACTACTGGGTGTTAGGAATTGTGGGACGTGTAGTCCAAACACTTGGAGGGAGGGCCTAAGTTTGCCCATGCCTGCCATATAGACACAGAGCTGAGCTAGAACAGTTGGGGGTAAACTTGAGCCCTCCCGCCAAGTGTTTTGGACTACTGGGTGTTAGGAATTGTGGGACGTGTAGTCCAAACACTTGGAGGGAGGGCCTAAGTTTGCCCATGCCTGCCATATAGACACAGAGCTGAGCTAGAACAGTTGGGGGTAAACTTGAGCCCTCCCGCCAAGTGTTTTGGACTACTGGGTGTTAGGAATTGTGGGACTTGTAGTCCAAACACTTGGAGGGAGGGCCTAAGTTTGCCCATGCCTGCCATATAGACACAGAGCTGAGCTAGAACAGTTGGGGGTAAACTTGAGCCCTCCCGCCAAGTGTTTTGGACTACTGGGTGTTAGGAATTGTGGGACGTGTAGTCCAAACACTTGGAGGGAGGGCCTAAGTTTGCCCATGCCTGCCATATAGACACAGAGCTGAGCTAGAACAGTTGGGGGTAAACTTGAGCCCTCCCGCCAAGTGTTTTGGACTACTGGGTGTTAGGAATTGTGGGACGTGTAGTCCAAACACCTGGAGGGAGGGCCTAAGTTTGCCCATGCCTGCCATATAGACACAGAGCTGAGCTAGAACAGTTGGGGGTAAACTTGAGCCCTCCCGCCAAGTGTTTTGGACTACTGGGTGTTAGGAATTGTGGGACGTGTAGTCCAAACACTTGGAGGGAGGGCCTAAGTTTGCCCATGCCTGCCATATAGACACAGAGCTGAGCTAGAACAGTTGGGGGTAAACTTGAGCCCTCCCGCCAAGTGTTTTGGACTACTGGGTGTTAGGAATTGTGGGACGTGTAGTCCAAACACCTGGAGGGAGGGCCTAAGTTTGCCCATGCCTGCCATATAGACACAGAGCTGAGCTAGAACAGTTGGGGGTAAACTTGAGCCCTCCCGCCAAGTGTTTTGGACTACTGGGTGTTAGGAATTGTGGGACGTGTAGTCCAAACACTTGGAGGGAGGGCCTAAGTTTGCCCATGCCTGCCATATAGACACAGAGCTGAGCTAGAACAGTTGGGGGTAAACTTGAGCCCTCCCGCCAAGTGTTTTGGACTACTGGGTGTTAGGAATTGTGGGACGTGTAGTCCAAACACCTGGAGGGAGGGCCTAAGTTTGCCCATGCCTGCCATATAGACACAGAGCTGAGCTAGAACAGTTGGGGGTAAACTTGAGCCCTCCCGCCAAGTGTTTTGGACTACTGGGTGTTAGGAATTGTGGGACGTGTAGTCCAAACACTTGGAGGGAGGGCCTAAGTTTGCCCATGCCTGCCATATAGACACAGAGCTGAGCTAGAACAGTTGGGGGTAAACTTGAGCCCTCCCGCCAAGTGTTTTGGACTACTGGGTGTTAGGAATTGTGGGACGTGTAGTCCAAACACCTGGAGGGAGGGCCTAAGTTTGCCCATGCCTGCCATATAGACACAGAGCTGAGCTAGAACAGTTGCTTTCATGGCATCTAGGGCATAGAGTAGGCATGGGTAAACTTGAGCCCTCCCACCAACTGTTTTGGACTACTGGGTGTTAGGAATTGTGGGACGTGTAGTCCAAACACCTGGAGGGAGGGCCTAAGTTTGCCCATGCCTGCCATATAGACACAGAGCTGAGCTAGAACAGTTGCTTTCATGGCATCTAGGGCATAGAGTAGGCATGGGTAAACTTGAGCCCTCCCGCCAACTGTTTTGGATTACTGGGTGTCAAGAATTGTGGGACTTGTAGTCCAAACACCTGGAGGGAGGGCCGAAGTTTGCCCATGCCTGCCATATAGACACAGAGCTGAGCTAGAACAGTTGCTTTCATGGCATCTAGGGCATAGAGTAGGCATGGGTAAACTTCGGCCCTCCCATCAACTGTTTTGGATTGCTAGGTGTTAAGAATTGTGGGACTTGTAGTCCAAACACTTGGAGGGAGGGCCTAAGTTTGCCCATGCCTGCTATATAGACACTGAGCTGACCTAGAGGCCCTAGAACAGTGTTTCTCAACCTGGGGGTTGGGACTCCTGGGGGGTCATGAGGAAGTGTCAGAGGGGTTGCCAAAGACCATCAGAAAACACAATATTCTCTTGGTCATGGGGGTTCTGTGTGGGAAGTTTGACCCAATTCTATCCTTGGTGGGGTTCAGAATGCTCTTTCATTGTAGGTGAACTATAAATCCCAGCAACCGCAACTCCCAAATGTCAAGTTCTATTTTCCCTAAACTCCAGCAGTGTTCACATTTCGGCATTTTGAGTATCCATGCCAAGTTTGGTCCAGATCTATCATTGTTTGAGTCCACAGTGCTCTCTGGATGTACGTGGACTACAACTCTAAAATTCAAGGTCAATGCCCACCAAACCTTTCCAGGATTTTCCCTTGGTCATGGGAGTTCTGTGTGCCAAGTTTGGTTCAATTCCATCATTGGTGGAGTTCAGAATGCTCTTGGATTGTAGGTGGACTATAAATCCCAGCAACTGCAACTCCCAAATGTCAAGTTCTATTTTTCCCAAACTCCACCAGTGTTCACATTTGGCCATATTGAGTATTTATTCCAAGTTTGGCCCAGATCCATCATTGATTGAGTCCACAGTGCTCTCTGGGTGTAGGTGAACTACAAATCCAAAAGTCAAGGCCAATGCCCCCCCAAACCTTCCAGTGTTTTCTGTTGGTCTGGACCTACCTGGTTGGAGGACATGTTCTCCGTCTTCATTAAGGACGAGTAGCTCCTGCAAAAGAAAACCAAACATACGGTAGCTTGGAAGCAATCCATTTCCACCATTTCTCGTTCTAATAAAAAGGGATCTGTAGGCATTCAAAGCAAGATTTAACAACTCACACATCCTAATACTCCTGGTCAGTCGGAAGGCCGAACAGGGTCTAGATTTGCAGCTTGAGAGTTCTCCTGGACTCATTGCTGAGCCTGGAGCCCCAGGTCTTGGTGGTGGCCGGGAGAGCTTTTGCACAATTAATACTTGTGCACCAGTTGTGCCCATACCTTGGGAAGTCAGACTTGACCATAGTAGTCCATTCTCTTGTTACGTCTTAGAATCATAGAATCCTAGAGTTGGAAGAGACCTCCTGGGCCATCATCCAGTCCAACCCCATTCTGCCAAGAAGCAGGAATATTGCATTCAAAGCCCCCCTGACAGATGGCCATCCAGCCTCTGTTTCAAAGCTTCCAAAGAAGGAGCCTCCACCACACTCCAGAGCAGAGAGTTCCACTGCTGAATGGCTCTCACAGTCAGGAAGTTCTTCTTCATGTTCAGATGGAATCTCCTCTCTTGTAGTTTGAAGCCATTGTTCCCTTGCGTCCTAGTCTCCAGGGAAGCGGAAAGGAAGCTTGCTCCCTCCTCCTCCCTGTGGCTTCCTCTCACATATTTATACATGGCTATCATGTCTCCTCTCAGCCTTCTCTTCTTCAGGCTAAACATGGCCAGCTCCTTAAGCCGCTCCTCATAGGGCTTGTTCTCCAGACCCTGGATCATTTTAGTCACCCTCCTCTGGACACATTCCATCTTAGAGTCAATATCTCTCTTGAATTGTGGTGCCCAAAATTGGACACAATATTCCAGACGTGGTCTAACCAAAGCAGAATAGAGCATGGGGAGCATGACTTCCCTAGATCTAGACACTAGACTCCTCTTGATGCATGCCAACATCCCATAGGCTTTTTTTGCTGCCACATCACATTCCTGGCTCATGTTTAACTTGTTGTCCACGAAGACTCCAAGATCTTTTTCGCACGTCCTGCTCTCGAGCCAGGCATTGTCCCCCATTCTGTATCTTTGCATTTCGTTTTTCCTGCCAAAGTGGAGTATCTTGCATTTGTCCCTGGTGAACTTCATTTTGTTAGTTTTGGCCTTTCATCTCTCTAATCTGTCAAGATCGTTTTGAATCCTGCTCCTGTCTTCTGGAGTATTGGCCATCCCTCCCAATTTGGTCCTGTCTGCAAACTTGAGGATCCTGCCTTCTAGCCCTTCATCTCAGTCATGAATGAAGATCCTGAACAGGACTGGGCCCAGGACAGAACCCACCTGATGGCCCTCTGCTCGTCACTTCTTTCCAGGATGAAGAGGAATCCTTGGGGAGAATCACCCTCTGGGTTCGTCCATTTAACCAATTACTGATCCATCTCACCGTAGTTTTGCCTAGCCCACATTGGACTATTAATAAAGTGCAGCACCCAGGAGAGGGTCAGGCAAACTGGACTGTAGTTCTTGCCCAGATGCCAACCCCTGGAGCCCAATTTGGGCACATTTTGCCCTGAAAAAGCATCCCTTGCCTCCATATGCATCTAAGCTGCCAGACAAGAGCTTTCTGCACGAATCCCTGCTGGCTACAAGGCGCCAGACATGGATTCTGGATCCTGGCACAGAAATGCTGTTGTTAAAGAGTTCACTGTGAGGTCATTTGGCAGGCTCGGAGGAAAAACAAATGGGCACTGGGCACCTATATAGAAGGCAGAATCATCAATTTTGCAGACGACACCAAATTGGGAGGGATAGCCAATACTCCAGAAGACAGGAGCAGGATTCAAAACGATCTTGACAGATTGGAGAGATGGGCCAAAATTAACAAAATGAAGTTCAACAGGGACAAATGCAAGATACTCCACTTTGGCAGGAAAAACGAAATGCAAAGATACAGAATGGGGGATGCCTGGCTCAAGAGCAGTACGTGTGAAAAAGATCTTGGAGTCCTCGTGGACAACAAGTTAAACATGAGCCAGGAATGTGATGTGGGGGCAAAAAGAGCCAATGGGATTTTGGCCTGCATCAAGAGGAGCGTAG
The DNA here is from genome assembly GCF_037176765.1 of Anolis sagrei. Lineage (NCBI taxonomy): Eukaryota > Metazoa > Chordata > Lepidosauria > Squamata > Anolidae > Anolis > Anolis sagrei. Next base: position 2,949,734 of record NC_090021.1, on the reverse strand, counting down.
TGTCTAGATCTAAGGAAGTAATGCTACCCCTCTATTCTGCTTTGGTTAGACCACATCCGGAATATTGTGTCCAATTCTGGGCACCACAATTCAAGAGAGATATTGACAAGCTGGAATGTGTCCAGAGGAGAGTGACTAAAATGATAAAAGGTCTGGAGAACAAGCCCTATGAGGAGCGGCTTAAGAAGCTGGGCATGTTTAGCCTGAAGAAAAGAAGGCTGAGAGGGGATATGATAGCCATGTATAAATATGTGAGGGGAAGTCACAGGGAGGAGGAGGGAGCAAGCTTGTTTTCTGCTTCCTTGGAGACTAGGACGCAAAGGAACAATGGCTTCAAACTACAAGAGAGGAGATTCCATCTGAACATGAGGAAGAACTTCCTGACTGTGAGAGCCGTTCAGCAGTGGAACTCTCTGCCCCAGGGGGAGTGTGGTGGAGGCTCCTTCTTTGGAAGCTTTTAAACAGAGGCTGGATGGCCATTTGTCAGGGGTGATTTGAATGCAATATTCCTGCATCTTGGCAGAATGGGGTTGGACTGGATGGCCCATGAGATCTCTTCCAACTCTATGATTCTATATTATTATTATTATATTAATATTATTATTATTGAGCCTGCTACTCAAGACGACTGCCTGCCTGCCTCCTTTCCTTGCATCAAACACACAAAGAAATAAACAACCAAACAGGGACAAGGGCTGTTGCCTTGCTTCAAGTTTCCCAAGGCCTCCCTCACCTGAGCTCCTCCATCTCCTTCTTCTTCTTCATCTCCTCCTTCTCCTTCTTCTTCATCTCCTGGATCTGGGCCTTCTTTTCGTTCCTCTCCTCCCGGTCGCGGGATTCCTTCTCGGCCGCCAGGTCCGGGAAGCGCTCCACTTTGGTCTTCTCTAGGCGGTTCAGGATCTCGTTCACCTTCTTCTCCACCGTTACTGTCTTCACCTTCAAAAGGGAAATACCTGCCATCAACCCAGCTCACCCAGAATGGGAATGGGATCAAGTTCAAAGGCCCACAAGAGCGCACTTGTTGTCCTCCATCCACCCCTCTTCCCATAGACACATCCTTAAGAAGGATGGATATATATATATAGCAGCAATGAAACTGAGGGTGAGTTGTCTACTTAGACCGCATCCCTGAAGGGGAACCTGTTACAGTAAGTTGTAGCAGGATCAAGTGTGTGTTAAAAAAAACCCCTTATGATGTTAATTATTATGTGCAGCTGGTAATGTAGGTCAGCCAGCATGTTTGGGCCACACCTGGTGGAGTATAACTGTATGGATTTTGGAATAGTTTGGAGAAACAATAATTATGTGCAGCTGGTAATGTAGGTCAGCCAGCATGTTTGGGCCACACCTGGTGGGGTATAACTGTATGGATTTTGGAATAGTTTGGAGAAACAATAATTATGTGCAGCTGGTAATGTAGGTCAGCCAGCATGTTTTGGCCACACCTGGTGGGGTATAACTGTATGGATTTTGGAATAGTTTGGAGAAACAATAATTATGTGCAGCTGGTAATGTAGGTCAGCCAGCATGTTTGGGCCACACCTGGTGGGGTATAACTGTATGGATTTTGGAATAGTTTGGAGAAACAATAATTATGTGCAGCTGGTAATGTAGGTCAGCCAGCATGTTTGGGCCACACCTGGTGGGGTATAACTGTATGGATTTTGGAATAGTTTGGAGAAACAATAATTATGTGCAGCTGGTAATGTAGGTCAGCCAGCATGTTTTGGCCACACCTGGTGAGGTATAACTGTATGGATTTTGGAATAGTTTGGAGAAACAATAATTATGTGCAGCTGGTAATGTAGGTCAGCCAGCATGTTTGGGCCACACCTGGTGGGGTATAACTGTATGGATTTTGGAATAGTTTGGAGAAACAATAATTATGTGCAGCTGGTAATGTAGGTCAGCCAGCATGTTTGGGCCACACCTGGTGGGGTATAACTGTATGGATTTTAGAATACAGTTTGGAGAAGCAATACGCTACTCTGAGTAAGAGAAGCAATATACTGGAATGCGGCTATGCTTTAACAGCGATGCTCTTTGCTATGGTGGAATAACTATTTACTCAAGGTTTATGTTTTGCTCTCTCATTTGAATGAAGAAGCCTTATTCTGTGTTACTTACATGGACTATGTAAGTTTGTCGCACTTTGATTTTGTATGCAACACTGCAAGTTTTTGCCTCTGCTGATAAGAGTACAGTTTTTCTGTTCCCTTTTCCTCTTGCCTGTGTGTCTTTTGTATTGGACTTGGCTAAAATTCGCTTCTGCGCAACAGAACCCCATCCCCAGCAGGACCTTACCCCCCAACCAGAGGCGGGGAGGCCTCTTACTGTACTTTTATGCTAATGCTCTTATGTTAAGCTGCTTTGAGTCTCCTTTGGGAGAGATAGAGCAGGGCATAAATATAATAATAATAATAATAATAATAATAATAATAATAATAATAATTATTATTATTATTATTATCGGCACACTGGGTGCAGTGCTTCAAGACCTTGGCCTGCACTTAAAAACAATTGGTGCTGACAAAATTACCCGCTGTTAGCTGCAAAAGACCATCCTACTTGGATCTGCACACATTATTCGCCGATACATCACACAGTCCTAGACACTTGGGATGGGTCCGACGTGTGATTGAATACAAAAGCCAGCTTAGTGGTCTTGTTTGCTGTGTACTAATTTTGTTGTGTATCAAATAACAACAACAACACTGCCCACAAAAGCCAGCCATGTGCAAGTCATTTGTATCAACAAAGCAGCCCCAAGCAACCTCTCCAGAAGCCTTCTCTAACCATCTACACTGACCATTTAACACAGTTTGAAGGCAGCTTCCAATTGTACTGCCTCAACAATAAACACCCACAAAAGCTTGCAAAAGAAAGACCTGCGCTTGTGTCATCACTGTCCAGGCCTCAAACTGGTTCCAGGATTCCCCATATAATCATCCGCACAGCCCAACCACTTTCTCCAGTATCGGTTCTAAACTGACGTTAATGGATGCGCTCCTGGTGCCTTCCAGAAGTCCTGAAGGCCTCAGTGTGAGAAATGCCTGAGTCTGAGAGGGTTCTCAGTGTGAGAAGGCCTCAGTCTGAGAGAGCTCTTAGTGTGAGAAGGCCTCAGTGGGAGAAAAGCCTCAGTCTGAGAGAGCTCTTAGTGTGAGAAGGCCTCAGTGGCAGAAAGGCCTCAGTCTGAGAGAGCTCTTAATATGAGAAGGCCTCAGTGGGAGAAAGGCCTCAGTCCGAGAGAGCTCTTAGTGTGAGAAGGCCTCAGTGAGAGAAAGGCCTCAATCTGAGAGAAAGGCCTTATCTGAGAGAGCTCTTAGTGTGAGAAGGCCTCAGTGGGAGAAAGGCCTCAGTCTGAGAGAGCTCTTAGTGTGAGAAGGCCTCAGTGGGAGAAAGGCCTCAGTCTGAGAGAGCTCTCAGTGGAAGAAAGGCCTCAGTCTGAGAGAGCTCTTAGTGTGAGAAGGCCTCAGTGGGAGAAAGGCCTCAGTCTGAGAGAGCTCTTAGTGTGAGAAGGCCTCAGTGGGAGAAAGGCCTCAGTCTGAGAGAGCTCTTAGTGTGAGAAGGCCTCAGTGGGAGAAAGGCCTCAGTCTGAGAGAGCTCTTAGTGTGAGAAGGCCTCAGTCTGAGAGAGCGCTTAGTGTGAGAAGGCCTCAGTGGGAGAAAGGCCTCAGTCTGAGAGAGCTCTTAGTGTGAGAAGGCCTCAGTGGGAGAAAGGCCTCAGTCTGAGGCCTTTCTCCCACTCAGTCCCAACGGAGCAGAAGAATGGCGCTGCAATGCACCTGGAAGGCACCTGTTGGTGAGAGACTCATCTGTGAGCCTGGAAACTGTGCTGTTACATCACACTGGCTGAAATACAGAACATTATTCCTTCTGACAAAGCCAATTCCTGCCTGAGGTCTCCTTAAGGTCATCCTCTGCCTCCCCCTCGGCCCACCCGGGGTCTCCCGTCTTCCTTCCCTTTGTTTCCTTCCTCTTCCCGCTGGGTCTCCTCCTCCGCTCCCTGCCTCTCCACTTCACAGCAATGGAACAGCGGATGCTACGTGCTCCTCAGAGGTCTCCACCCAAAGGACCTCTCCTCTCTTCATGCAATTCTTTCCCTTCTTTTCCTTTTCCTCCCTTTGCATCTACTAAAACTCTATTTCGAAGAGTTGTGGGTTTCAATTACTCCCCCCTTTGAATTGCAACGTTAAGATGAATTTACAAGAATCTGAACCAAAATGGATAAATTGCTAATACAGGCATTGCTTTTCAATATATTGGTCTCTATTTAGCAGGAGATGAAATGCAAGGAAGTAGAAAAAGAAGGATATATAGTTGTGTTTGCCTGGGGAAGGGAAAAAGGTAGTTGTATAAGGTTCTTTTTTTAAAAAAAATCTTTTTTTTAAATTTTAAGCAAGGTTAATTTTGTATTGGATCTTTTAGCTTTATTTTTTTTTTTTTAGTTTAATCTGTGTCTTTTGTCAGAAATATTTAAAAATAATAATAATAATAATAATAATAATAATAATAATAATAATAAACTTTATTTATATACCACTCTATCTCCCCGGGGGGACTCAGGGTGATTTCCAAGCAACAACATCAAAACATACAGAGTCACAACATGAACAAAAAATAACATTAACAGCAACATAAGCATGGAATTACCCAAATTAATTAGGTATTTTAAAGTATGAAAATGTGAGTCAAGCACTGAAAGGGTTAAATGGATGAAACGACTCAGCAAAAGCTGTAGTTCTACATAAGCAGGTGTGCCTGTAGCTTAGGAGGCCTCAGTGTTAGTTCGCCTCAATGAGAAAGGCCTCAGTCTGAGAGAGCTCTCAGTGTGAGAAGGCCTCAATGGGAGAAAGGCCTCAGTCTGAGAGAACTCAGTGTGAGAAGGCCTCAGTGGAAGAAAGGCCTCAGTGGGAGAAGGCCTCGGTAGGAGAAAGGCCTCAGTCTGAGAGAGCTCTCAGTGTGAGAAGGCCTCAGTGGGAGAAAGGCTTCAGTCTGAGAGAACTCAGTGTGAGAAGGCCTCAGTGGGAGAAAGGCCTCAGTGGGAGAAAGGCCTCAGTCTGAGAGAGCTCTCAGTGTGAGAAGGCCTCAGTGGGAGAAAGGCTTCAGTCTGAGAGAACTCAGTGTGAGAAGGCCTCAGTGGGAGAAAGGCCTCAGTCTGAGAAGGCCTCAGTAGGAGAAAGGCCTCAGTCTGAGAGAGCTCTCAGTGTGAGAAGGCCTCAGTGGGAGAAAGGCCTCAGTCTGAGAGAGCTCTCAGTGTGAGAAGGCCTCAATGGGAGAAAGGCCTCAGTCTGAGAGAACTCAGTGTGAGAAGGCCTCAGTGGAAGAAAGGCCTCAGTGGGAGAAGGCCTCGGTAGGAGAAAGGCCTCAGTCTGAGAGAGCTCTCAGTGTGAGAAGGCCTCAGTGGGAGAAAGGCTTCAGTCTGAGAGAACTCAGTGTGAGAAGGCCTCAGTGGGAGAAAGGCCTCAGTGGGAGAAAGGCCTCAGTCTGAGAGAGCTCTCAGTGTGAGAAGGCCTCAGTGGGAGAAAGGCTTCAGTCTGAGAGAACTCAGTGTGAGAAGGCCTCAGTGGGAGAAAGGCCTCAGTCTGAGAAGGCCTCAGTAGGAGAAAGGCCTCAGTCTGAGAGAGCTCTCAGTGTGAGAAGGCCTCAGTGGGAGAAAGGCCTCAGTCTGAGAGAGCTCTCAGTGTGAGAAGGCCTCAGTGGAAGAAAGACCTCAGTCTGAGAGAGCTCACAGTGTGAGAAGGCCTCAGTGGGAGAAAGGCCTCAGTCTGAGAGAGCTCTCAGTGTGAGAAGGCCTCAGTGAGAGAAAGGCCTCAGTCTGAGAGAGCTCTTAGTGTGAGAAGGCCTCAGTGGAAGAAAGACCTCAGTCTGAGAGAGCTCACAGTGTTAGTAGGCCTCAGTTTGAGAAGGCCTGGTGTGAGAAGCTTTGATGAGAGGAAGCCCCAGGTTGAAGGCCTTGTGTGTGAAGCTCCAGTGTGAAGGCTGCTATGTGTAAAGTTACTGTGTGAAGCTCCTGTGTAAGTTCGGTGTGAGAAGCGGCTCTGTGAGAGTGAAGTTGTTTATCTGCATGGGAAAGAAGCCCAGCGTGGAAGCAAAGAAGGAAGTATAAAAAACTTTATTTGTGTCGTAGAAACCTTGTTATTGTAAATAGTGCAACCATATTATTTTGCTACTAAGAAAAGCCTCCTATGGAAGGGATAACATTGGTGTGTGTGTTTTGTCCTTTTTTATCACTTTGTGCTGGGTCATGCTACTAATAAGTTACTCTGCTGCGCATTTATGAGGAGGGCATTTTGTTAATAAGCCCATTTGCCCAATATCTTTTTTTTATCTTATTTTGATTTATTGTGAAAATTGCATTTTTGCTCACACTGAGAGCTCACTGAGAGCTCTCTTAGACTAAGGCCTTTCTCCCACCGAGGCCTTCTCACACTGAGAGCTCTCTCAGACTGAGACCTTTCTCCCACTGAGGCATTATTAAAGGAGTGTAATATTAAGAAAAAGGAATGGTATAACTTCTAATACAATGTTTTTGGTGATGCCTAAAACCATTCCATTTATTTATTTATTTATTTGCAGCATTTCTATTCCGCCCTTCTCCTCACCCCGCAGGGGACTCAGGGCGGATTACAGTGTACACATATATGGCAAACATTCAATGCCAATTTTGACATACAACATATACAGACATACACAGAGGCTATTTAACTTTTTCTGGCCGCCAGGGGAGCTGTCGCTTTCATCGTCCATCTGCGACACTGATGAAGCACTTCCACATTCCCCGCATGCTTCCCTACTGGAATGCTTTGCTGGAGTCTTCTTTATGGCTTCATAAATCAATTAATTTAGCCTCCCCACACTTTAAGGTGGTACCTAATTTTCCTACTTGACAGATGCAACTGTCTTTCGGGTTGCAAAGGTCGACAACAGGCTACACAATTGGTTGGAAACCCACTCCAACCTGGGTTGGCTTCGAACTCATGACCATTTGGTCAGAGTGATCTTAATGCAGCTGACACTCAGCCAGCTGCGCCACAATCCCTTAGTCCTATGAAAATAATTTCACAGCATCATTCTTAAATAGAAACAAAAACTGGTTCTGCCTTGGGAACTGCTTTGACTCAATGCTATGGAACCCTGGGAGTTGTAGTGTGACAGGGTCTTTAGCCATCTCTGCCAAAGTGTGCTGGTGCTTCACCAAACTACAAGTTCCAGGAGGCCACAGCAGTGAAAAGCGGTGTCCAACCATACTCATGCTACAACTATACTCATGTTACACTTGTAACTCCTAATTCCTATGGACTGAGAACACACGCTCCCCACCCCCTGAAATCAGGCCAGCGGCCCAAATGCTAAGAGGGGGACTTCCTGCCTTCGTTTGATTGAAGACACATGTATCAATCCAGGCGGGGGAGTCCAGGCATCTGATGTCACTGGAAGGAGTCGGTTTCTCCACGTTCCAGAGATGGCATCACTTGCCTGAGGCAATGCAGGAAATGTGCGGAATGGCTGAACCGCATTCCTCAGGAGACTTGCACAAAAACACCAGCGAGGCTAACCCAGTCCTCCCAAATCGCAAGGTACAAGCCAAGGCTCCCCCGCACTGGTTTCCTTGTGGGCCAGAGTGGGAGAAGAGAAGAGCCCGAGCCCCAGAGGAGAGAGCAGAGGGAGGCACTTACGTCCTTCTGCCGGTAGAACCCGATCTGCCCCACGTCCATGTCCCCCGTCTTCTTCAGGTTGCTCCACGGGGTGTACACCACGTTGACGTTGTTCATCTTGCAGCCTGTGAGTCAGAAAGAGCAGCCAGGGTCCGGATTTTGTTTGAAGTCAACCATCTGTCCTGACATTCAATCATTATGGCCAGAATTCTTTCAACGGTTAACAATGCAACACCTGCAGCCATTCCCCCCACAAGACTCCACCACAAAAAATGTTGTGCAGATAATCAGTGATTGATCTGGCACAAGTGAACCGCAAAGCGAGCAAGGCTTTGCCAGCTCCTGACAAGCTGGCCTTTATAGAACAAAAAGGAGAAGGGGGACTAAAATGGAAGAGGGCGACTCAAATGATCAAGGGTCTGGAGAACAAGCCCTATGAGGAGCGGCTTAAGGAGCTGGGCATGTTTAGCCTGAAGAAGGCTGAGAGGAGACATGATAGCCATGTATAAAGATGTGAGAGGAAGCCACAGGGAGGAGGGAGCAAGCTTGTTTTCTGCTTCCCTGGAGACTAGGACACAATGGAGCAATGACTTCAAACTACAAGAAAGGAGATTCCATCTGAACATGAGGAAGAACTTCCTGACTGTGAGAGCCGTTCAGCAGTGGAACTCTCTGCCCCGGAGTGTGGCGGAGGCTCCTTCTTTGGAAGCTTTTAAACAGAGGCTGGATGGCCATCTGTCAAGGGTGCTTTGAATGCAATATTCCTGCTTCTTGGCAGAATGGGGTTGGACTGGATGGCCCATGAGGTCTCTTCCAACTCTATGATTATAGGATTCTATGAAATGGAATGCACAGCCTTAGAACGAGTTGAAACAGTACATTTGTAAGGGATCTTGTAGTCTTAGGAGACCACAAACAAACCTGTCAGCAATGTGATAAGTACATACATACCTACAATACATACAATCCTAGAGTTGGAAGAGACCTCCTGGGCCATCCAGTCCAACCCCATTCTGCCAAGAAGCAGGAATATTGCATTCAAAGCATCCCGACAGATGGCCATCCAGCCTCTGCTTAAAAGCTTCCAAAGAAGGAGCCTCCACCCCACTCCAGGGCAGAGAGTTCCACTGCTGAACGGCTCTCACAGTCAGGAAGTTCTTCCTCATGTTCAGGTGGAATCTTCTTTCTTGTAGTTCGAAGCCATTGTTCCATTGCGTCCTAGTCTCCAGGGAAGAAGAGAACAAGCTTGCTCCCTCCTCCCTGTGGCTTTCTCTCACGTATTTATACATGGCTATCATATCTCCTCTCAGCCTTCTTCAGGATAAACATGCCCAGCTCTTCAAGCCACTCCTCAAAGGGCTGGTTTTCCAGACCCTTTATCATTTTAATCGCCCTCCTCTGTTGACATTTCAATTTGTCAACATCTCCCTGCATGGGAAAAAAATGGGGTTGGACTAAATGGCCTTTGGGGGTCCCTTCCAATTCTAGTACAAGGTGATCATAGAATCATAGAGTTGGAAGAGACCTCATGGGCCATCCAGTCCAACCCCATTCCGCCAAGAAGCAGGAATATTGCATTCAAATCACCCAGTCAGATGGCCATCCAGCCACTGTTTAAAAGCTTCCAAAGAAGGACCCTCCACCACACTCTGGGGCAGAGAGTTCCACTGCTGAACGGCTCTCACAGTCAGGAAGTTCTTCCTAATGTTAAGATGGATTCTTCTTTTTTGTAGTTTGAAGCCATTTTTCCGCATCCTAGTCTCCAAACTGGAGTGTGTCCAGAGGAGGGCGACTAAAATAATCAAGAGTCTGGAGAACAAGCCCTATGAGGAGCGGATTAAAGAGCTGGGCATGTTTAGCCTGAAGAAGAGAAGGCTGAGAGGAGATATGATAGCCATGTATAAATACCTGAGAGGAAGTCATAGGGAGGAGGGAGCGAGCTTCCTTTCTGCTGCCCTGGAGACTAGGATGTGGAGCAATGGCTTCAAACTATAAGCAAGGAAATTCCACCTGAACATGAGGAAGAACTTTCTGACTTAGAGGGCTGTTCAGCAGTGGAACTCTCTGCCCTGGAGTGAGGTGAAGGCTTTGAAACAGAGGCTGGATGGCCATCTGTTAGGTGTGCTTTGAACACAATATTCTTGCTTCTTGCAGAATGGGGTTGGACTGGGTGAGCCATGAGGTCTCTTCCAACTCTAGGATTCTATGATTGGCTGAGCCTGCTCGGCAGAAGGGAACTGAACTGGATGGTCCTTGGGAGTCTCTTCCTACTCTACAGCTCTATGGCTCGACATCCTTCTGCAGCAAAGGCCATGTTCAGCGCAAAGCAAATGGGCTCCAGATGTGACCAGGAGGGCATGACCTCCATAGGGAGGCCTTCCGCCCTTCCCCTCCCTGGTTTAGGCAGCCACAGGGAAGTCCTGCCAGGAATCATTGCTCCCCCCCCCCCCCCCACAAACGCCCAAGGCCTGGGAGACCTTCCCAAATGCCGTGGCCGCTGTCCAGCAGCTACAGTCACGCAAAGGGAGCCCGGCACACGCCAGGGGTTCCCATCCGTTCCCCGCTTTGAGATATGAAGTAAGCCTGTCCAGGGAGGAGAAGAAAACAAAGGCATCTCAACTAGATTGCAGGCTGTTCCAGTTCTTGGGACAACAAAGAGAAGGGCCACCCCCCACAAATGAAGTCCTTCCACTGGGTTCCTGTGAGTTTTCCAGGCTGTATGACCATGTTCCAGAAGCATTTGCTCCTGAAGTTTTGCCCACATCGATGGAAGGCATCCTCAGAGGTTAGGGGTCTGTTTGGAAGCTGCTGTCTGGCCATATTTCAGAAGCATTCTCTCCTGATGTTTCACCCACATCTATATTTTATTATTTATTTATTTACTGTATTTCTATACCACCCTTCTCAGCCTGAGGGAGACTCAAGGCGGTTTACAAAACGGCACAATCTGATGCCACAATAATATAAAAACAGGTAAAAGCATATAGGTAAGGTAAAGGTAGTCCCCTGACATTAAGTCCAGTCATGTCTGACTCTGGGATGTGGTGCTCATCTCCATTTCTAAGCCGAAGAGCCAGCATTGTCCGTAGACACCTCCAAGGTCATGTGGCCGGCATGACTGCATGGGGCACCCTTACCTTCCCACCACAGCGGTACCTATTGATCTACTCATATTTGCATGTTTTCGAACTACTAGGTTGGCAGAAGCTAGGGCTGACAGCTGAAGCTCACGCCGCTCCCCGGAATCGAACCTGCGACCTTTTGATCAACAAGCTCAGCAGCTCAGTGCTTTAACCCACTGCGCCACCGGGGGCCCATACATAAAATTCCATAAACCGTAAAATCAATAAAAGCATAAATCCCCCGCATCTCAATACCAAAATCGTTATCCGATCACAATTGTCCAGTCGTTCCGAGGTCAAGAAGTTATCTGCTACACTGCATTTGAGAAAGCCTGCTCACAAAGCCAGGTTTTGACTTTTTAACGAAATATTAAGAGGGTGGGGGCCATCTAATGTCCCTAGGGAGGGTGTTCCACAGCCGAGGGGCCACCACTGAGAAGGCCCTATCTCTCGTCCCCGTCAACCGAACCTGTGAAGAAGGTGGGACCGAGAGCAGGGTCTCCCCAGAAGATCTTAAATTCCTAGATGGTTCATAAGGAGAGATGGCGGAGGATGGCTGCCACAGATGTGGGAGAAAAGTCAGGAGAGAATGCTTCTGAAAGCCCATGGCCAGAAAGCCCAGAAAACTGATAGCAACCCAGAAGTCTTTTCTACTTTCTGCAACTGACTTTAAAGGGGGGGGGGGGCTTCTGTTCCTACAGGTTCCCAAACTCTTTCCAGGGTTCTCTCGGTTCCCCCAAGAATCCATTTGTACAAAGTGAAGGTGATCTTACCTTGAATGCTGTTGGCCTTCACAAGCTGCGCACAGTCTATCAGCACCTCCTTTGGGATGTCATCTATCGTCTGGCCCTGGAAGGGAACAAAGAGAATGGGAAAAGGGTAAAGCGAAAGCAGGCCCATTCCCAATTCCCTCACCAAACTACAACTCCCAGGTTCTAGAAAGTTAGAGAAATCTACCACTCGGAAGGGAAATTTACTCTTAGAAGAGTTATTATCGTGAGGGCACGGATAACAGGAGTGAAGAATATACAAAAAGAAAAAGTGTTTGGCCAATTAATAGCGTGTGCACAAATCGTTTTAGTGAGGGGCTGGAAAGATAAAACAAAATGGACACAGACTAATTGGTAGAAGTATATCGTTAATATGTTAAATGTGGAAATAACAAATTGCAAATAGCGTCTATATAAATAAAAATGCAACACATAATGGGTTGTGGTAGGTTTTTTCGGGCTGTATGGCCATGGTCTAGAGGCATTCTCTCCTGACATTTTGCCTGCATCTATGGCAAGTATCCTCAGAGGTAGTGAGGTCTGTTGGAACTAGGAAAAAAGGTTTATATATCTGTGGAATGACCAGAGTGGGACAAAGGACTCTTGTCTGTTGGAGCTAAGTGTGAATGATTCAACTGACCACCCTGATTAGCATTTGATGGCCTGGCAGTGCCTGGGGCAATCTTTTGTTGAGAGATGATTAGCTGTCCCTGATTGTTTCCTCTCTGTTGTTTTGCTGTTGTAATTTTTAGTACTGGTAGCCAGATTTTGTTCATTTTCATGGTTCCCTCCTTTCTGTTGAAATTGTCCACATGCTTCTTGTGGATTTCAATGGCTTCTCTGTGTAGTCTGACATGGTGGTTGTGAGAGTGGTCCAGCATTTCTTTGTTCTCTAATAAAATGCTGTATCCAGGTTGGTTCATCAGGTGCTCTGCAGAGAAGCCTTCCTTCCTTCGTTTTTTTTGCTTCTATCCTCTCTTTCCTTCCCTCTCTTTCTCTCCTTCTTTCGCTCCTTCTTTCCTTCCTTCATTCTCTACCTCTTTCCTTCCTTCCCCCCTTTTTTCCTTTCTTCCTTCTCTACTTCTTTCCTTCCTTCTCTCTTTCCTTCTTTATTTCCCTCCCTCTTTCTCTCTCTTTCTTCCCTTCTCTCCCTCCCTCTTCCTTCCCTTTTTTCTGTATCATCATTTAGCTTTTCGTCATGTCACTTTTTGGGGAGTTTTAAGTCCTTTTCGCTGTTTTGGGGATTTTTTTATGAGTGATGGTCACTTGTTGGTCTGTTAGGAGTATTGTGTCCAAATTTCGTGCCAGTTTGTCCAGTGGTTTTTGAGTTATGTTAATCCTACAAACGAACATTACATTTTTATTTATATATATATAGATTATTATTATTAGTAGTAGTAGTATTATTAGTATTAGTATTATTCCGCTCTATCTCCCTGAAGGGACTCATAAGCCCCCATTGCCAACTTGTCCAATGGTCAGGAATTCAAGGGGTCATAAGTTTGACTCCACTGCAATAGATGACCACGAACCGACATGACAAGCCGAAGATTGAGGGGGGGAGCCTTTACCTTCTGCAGCCGGAGGTAGACATGCGCAGAGGAGAGCTTGTCCACATGAAACCTGCAAAACACAATGCAGATGTGAATAGCACCATGACTTCAGCCCCAAAGAATGCTCTCCATAGATACCAGCTGGCACCAGAGCACCGGCCTTTGAATGCATGCATGTTTTGATAGTGGGAAGGGGGATTTTGATGGCTTATCAAGCTCACATCTCCAAGCAACTGTGCACCCAGCCAGGAGAAGAGGAAATTGAACAGCTGGAGGAAAGAGCTGCACACACACACACACACACACACACACACACATATATATGGGATAAGAACAGAGGCAAAGACCACAGACTCCCTCTGGTGGCTCTCATGATGGAAACAAGGCAAAGCTGGGTTGCTGTAATGCTCAGGTGGCCCAAAAGTGACCCTGGGTAGAGTGACCTGCCTTTACATCATTCCCACCAGTGCCCAGCCAAAAATGCAGCCCTATCAATTGCTGAGGGGACAAAGGGAGAGATATTCCTTCAGCTGGATTCTTTCCACATTTGGGAAAAGCAAAGCTATTGACGTTCTGGGCTAAGGTGAAAGTACATTACTGGCCTGCCAAGACTCTCATGAGTCTCTCTGGAGCAAGGATAAAGCCAGCTGGACTTGAAAGAGGGAGAAAACATAAGGATGGACAACTCAACTATATGTATTTTTGTAAATGTGTGTCTATATATATATATATATAGAGAGAGAGAGAGAGAGAGAGAGGACAAAGCAAACACAGAAACCCAAGACTACAGCTGGAACTGGAATATAACTCAAACCTCTTTTTTAGCTCCCTAGAAATTAACCAAGAGACATGATGATGATGATGATGATGATGATGATGATGATGATGGTGATGATACTTTATTTATACCCCACCACCATCTCACAGAGGGTCTCTGGACAGCTCACAAAGCACTCAAGGTGCAAACACGCAAAATACAAAAAGTGCAAAAACAATACCACAAAAATTGTCGAAGGCTTTAATGGCTGGAATCACTAGGTTCTTGTGGGTTTTTTCGGGCTATAGGGCCATGTTCTAGAGGCATTTCTCCTGACGTTTCGCCTGCATCTATGGCAAGCATCCTCAGAGGATACCTCTGAGGATGCTTGCCATAGATGCAGGCGAAACGTCAGGAGAAATGCCTCTAGAGCATGGCCCTATAGCCCGAAAAAACCCACAAGAACCTAATACCACAAAAGCAACAACAACCAACATAAACATCACAACCCTCCCCCCAGTAAGCTTTTGTAGACCAAAGGTGCATTTATACTAATAATATAATATATTGTATATACATATAATATTTATAATATTATAATGATATGCAATATAATACTACTAATATGATATTATAACTATATATTTTTTACATGTAACATTCTAATAATATTACAGTATAATGGTATAGTACAATATAGCAATATATAATATTATTTATTTATTTATTTATTTACCTGACTTATATCCCGCTGTTCTCAGCCCAAAGGCGACTCACAGCGGTTCACAACAAATACGAACAGCAAAAATTCAGTGCTACAGTATAAAAACAGTTAACAACCTAACACATTACACAATTAATTAGCAGTTACTACAATACCCATTCACTGTCGTCTCATCATCAAAAACATGTTCCAGATTCGTCATCCATTGTTCCATTCCAGTGTTCATTAACCAATCATTGCACTAATTATTCGAACGCCTGCTCAAACATCCAGGTCTTCACTTTTTTGCGGAATACCATTAGAGATGGTGTTAGTCTAATGTCCGTAGGAAGGGCGTTCCACAGCCGAGGAGCCACCACTGAGAAGGCCCTATCTCTCGTCCCCGCCAGACGCGCTTGAGAAGCAGGCGGGATCGAGAGCAGGGTCTCCCCGGAAGATCTCAAAGTCCTGGTGGGTTCATAGGCAGAGATGCGGTCAGATAGGTAGCGTGGACCGGAACCGTTTAGGGCTTTAAAGGCCAACGCCAGCACTTTGAATTGAGCCCGGTAGCAGATCGGTAGCCAGTGGAGTTAGCACAACAGGGGGGTTGTATGCTCCCTGCGCTCTGCGCCTGTTAAAATCATGGCTGCCGAGCGTTGGACTAGTTGGAGCTTCCGAGCTGTCTTCAAAGGCAACCCCACGTAGAGAGCGTTGCAGTAGTCTAAACGGGATGTAACCAGAGCGTGGCCAAGTCAGATACTAATACTGATATTGTGCTATGCTAATAATATATTGTGTGTGTATATGTGTGTGTGTATATATATATATTATTTATTTATTTATGTAAGCCGCTCTGAATCTCCTTCGGGGTGAGAAGGGCGGCCTATCAATGTTGCAAATAAATAAATAAATAAATAAATACATTTACACTGTAGAATCCATGCAGTGTGACACTGCTTACATTTCCATGGCTTATGCCATGCAGTTTGGTGAGACACCAACACTTCCTGGTTAAAGTTCTTGTAAAACTTCAACTCCCATGATTCTGTCGCCTTGAGCCATGGCTCCCAAAGTGAGTTCAAACTGCTTGGGTTCTACCACAGGTCCTGGTAAGGAACAAGGGTGGATTTAACAGGCAGGGCATGAGGCCCCACGGAGCACCACCCCTTCGGTACTCACCAAATATCTTCTACCCAGCCATATTTTATAAGGTCTTCATCTGCAAGAAAACACAAGACACACCATGAGCCTCAAAAGACACCTGGATTTCCCAGGTAAGACTTAATATACAGTATAGGCCAGGACTTCTTACACTTCTCCCACTCGTGACCCCTTTCCGCCCAAGAAATACTGATGTGACCCAAGGTATATAACTATATAAAATAGGCACAAAAATCAAACATTTACTGATAATAAATCAGCATTTGCAAGGCTTGCTAAACAAGTCCATTTTTTCTTTATGTGAAGCATTTTCCACTGAGCTGGCTGTAAACACCAATCATTGTTGTAAATGAGTGGCATTCAGAAAACTTTTATTTTGGCCAAATTTTTCGAGACCCCAACACAGAGGGAAGGGGACAGTTAGGCCAGAGCCCAAGCTGAAAAGAAACAACACAGTGCCAAACTTTCAAAACACATCCAAACGTTCCACTAAATTGGAAAAGGAGCTCCCGGTGGTGCAATGGGTTCAACCCTTGTGCTGACAGGACTGAAGACCGACAGGAGCACAGATGAGCTCCCTCTGTCAGCTCCAGCTCCCTATACGGAGACATGAGAGAATACTTCCACAAGGATGTAAAACACCTGGAATATTGTGTCCAATTCTGGGCACCACAATTGAAGAGAGATATTGACAAGCTGGAATGTGTCCAGAGGAGGGCGACTAAAATGATCAAGGGTCTGGAGAACAAGCCCTATGAGGAGCGGCTTAAGGAGCTGGGCATGTTTAGCCTGAAGAAGAGAAGGCTGAGAGGAGGCATGACAGCCATGGATAAATATGTGAGAGGAAGCCACAGGGAGGAGGAGGGAGCAAGCTTGTTTTCTGCTTCCCTGGAGACTAGGAAGTAATGGAACAATGGCTTCAAACTACAAGAGAGGAGATTCCATCTGAACATGAGGAAAAACTTCCTGTCTGTGAGAGCCGTTCAGCAGTGGAACTCTCTGCCCTGGAGTGTGGTGGAGGCTCCTTCTTTGGAAGCTTTTAAAGAGGGGCTGGATGGCCATCTGTCAGGGGTGATTTGAATGCAATATTCCTGCTTCTTGGCAGAATGGGGTTGGACTGGATGGCGCAGGAGGTCTCTTCCAACTCTATGATTCTATGATTCTGATTCTATGAAAACATACGGGCGTCCCGTGGGCAACGTTTTTGCAGACGGCCAATTTTCTCACACCAGAAGCGACTTGCAGTTTCTCAAGTTACTCCTGACAAACATATACACAAAACTAGGTTGGAAATGCTCATTCTGGATGCTAGGTTGCAGAATTACTCTCAAGATGAACTTAGCAAGATTTATGTTGGAATATATGCAGATAGGATACTGGTCTTCATGCTCCTTTATTGACAATTCAATACCAGCTCAGCACACAGGTTTCAAGATTTGTGTGCTTATGTGGCTATTGACTTATTAATTTCATAGTATTTTCTTAGGCTAGGAATCCTCAAAGGTGGTTTTTGCCATTTCTTATCTCTGAAACAGCATTTACAGCACCTGGTTTCCTTTGGCCGTCTCACATCCAAATACTAACCAGGGTTCACCCTGCTTAGCATTCAAAATAAAAGGATGTGGTGCCTTTGGGGTATCTAGCCTCCCTCAAATAAGATACCTGGGAATAATTCAGAATATGCAGTTCATTTCCACAAGGCAAGAGCTCAGACAAGAAATGTATAAACTGTTATTAGAACTTTGGAACCAGGATACATATAAGTATTGATATGAATGAGATTATCTTATCTGTTTATTAGGCAAGAGTTTAAATTCAAAAGGCCCATAATGAGTCCCTTTGGGGAGATAGGGCGGTCTACAGATAAAGTTGTTGTTATAATTATTATTATTGACACAAAAGCACAGTATGTCACATTATTGTTATTATTATTATTATTATTACACAATAACACAGGGGGCTGTGATTAATATGTATGCAATTATCTTATTAGTACCTTATTATTATTATTGACACAAAAGCACAGTATGTCACATTATTATTATTATTATTATTATTATTATTATTACACAATAATACAGGGGGCTGTGATTAATAAGATCTTATTATCTTATTATTATTATTATTATTGACACAAAAGCACAGTATGTCACATTATTATTATTGTTACGCAATAACATAGGAGACTGTGATTAACATGTATGCGATTATCTTATTATTATCTTATTATTATTATTATTATTATTATTATTATTATTGCCACAAAAGCACAGTATGTCACATTATTATTATTATTATTATTATTATTATTGCACAATAACAGAGGGGAGTGTGATTAGTATGTATGTGATTATCTTATCTGTATATTAGGCAAGCGTTTAAATTAAAAGGCCCATAATGAGTCCCTTTGGGGAGATAGGGCAATCTTCAAATAAAGTTATTATTATTATTATTATCATTATTATTATTGACACAAAAGCACAGTATGTCACATTATTATTATTATTATTCTAACACAATAACACAGGGGGCTGTGATTAATATGTATGTGATTATCTTATCTGTTTATTAGGCAAGAGTTTAAATTCAAAAGGCCCATAATGAGTCCCTTTGGATATTATTATTATTATTATTATTATTATTGACACAAAAGCACAGTATGTCACATTATTTTTCTAGCCTCTACAGAGATACTCGCTGGAACACCTCAGCAAGCAAGAGTCCAAAAGTGGCAGGCTCAAACCCAGAACCTCAACCAATGGCTGATACCAAATGAGAGACTCCCCCCTGGGCACACAGAAAACTGGGCGACTTGGAAGGCGCTGAACAGACTGCGCTCTGGCACCACGAGAAGCAGAGCCAACCTCAAGAAATGGGGCCACAAAGTGGAATCCACAACATGCGAGTGTGGAGAAGAGCAAACCACTGACCACCTGCTATAATGGAACCTGAGCCCTGCCACACGCACAAGGGAGGACCTTCTTGCGGCAACACCAGAAGCACTCCAAGGGGCCAGACACTGGTCAAAGGACATTTAACCAACTACCAAGCTTGCAAACTCTGTTTTGTCTGTTTGTTAAAAAATTGTTTAAAATGTAATACAATAGTCTGGTTGATACTGACACTTTAAATAAATAAAATAAATTATTATTATTATTATTATTATTGACACAAAGACACATTGTATCAATATTATTATTATTATTATTATATTGCAATAACAGCTGTGATGATTCACATCAAGCTACTCTATGTACTGTACTTCTTTTAGTGTTACAAGCCTGTTTAAGAGGGGAAGGCAGGCTATAAATAAATATTACAACAATAATTATAAAGGAAAATGGACCCTGAGGTAGCTGATGAGTTCCCAAAGCATGCGGAATAGTCATCTTGATCAAAGATAGCTTTCTGCCAGTCCAACTTCTAGGAGCAACAGCCAATGAGTTCTTAAAGGAGACTCACGCCTCATCCCAAGGTTCAAATTGTAAATAAACACACATGAAGCTGGCTCCACTTGCCAGGCACGATCACTGGACTTCCATACTTACTTTCATATTTATCCTTTCCCATATAAATTGTATAAGGAGCAGAAACAACTAGGGGGGAAACAAAAGGAAAACAAGATGAAAGTTTCAAAACAAAGTTGTGAACAGGGACACAAAGTTCTTGCAAAGGGGAAAAACAAACAACACATCTCAAAACATAATATCACTTTACCGTACTCTTTTCCTGAGGGGCTTTAAGGCTGCAGCTCAATAGCACTGAAGCCTCGAGCAGGGACCCCTTTTCATCCCTGGGAGTCCTTCAGATCTTTCCCCAAACAATGTCACTGAAAAGGGGGCACCAAAATTAGTCAAGGCATCCTCTTCCACCTTAAGTGTGTGAGAGGAAGCCACAGGGAGGAGGGAACAAGCTTGTTTTCTGCTTCCCTGGAGACTAGAACGCAATAGAACAATGGCTTCAAACTACAAGAGAGGAGATTCCATCTGAACATGAGGAAGAACTTCCTGACTGTGAGAGATGTTCAGCAGTGGAACTCTCTGCCCCTGAGTGTGGTGGAGGCTCCTTCTTTGAAGGTTTTTAAACAGAGGCTGGATGGCCATCTGTCGAGGGTGCTTTGAATGCAACATTCCTGCTTCTTGGCAGAATGGGGTTGGACTGGATGGCCCATGAGGTCTCTTCCAAGTCTAGGATTCTAGGATACTAAGGAATCTGGGGCAGAGAGTTCCACTGCTGAACGGCTCTCACAGTCAGGAAGTTCTTCCTAATGTTCAGATGGAATCTCCTTTCTTGTAGTTTGAAGCCATTGTCCCATTGCGTCCTAGTCTCCAAGGAAGCAGAAAACTAGCTTGCTCCCTCCTCCTCCCTGTGGCTTCCTCTCACATCTTTATACATGGCTATCATGTCTCCTCTCAGCCTTCTCTTCTTCAGGCTAAACATGCCCAGTTCCTTAAGCCACTCCTCATAGGGCTTGTTCTCCAGACCCTTGATCATTTTAGTCGCTCTCCTCTGGACACATTCCAGCTTGTCAATATCTCTCTTGAATTGTGGTGCCCAGAATTGGACACAATATTTCAGGTGTAGTCTAACCAAAGTGGAATAGAGCATGGGGAGCATGTTCTCCAGACCCTTGATCATTTTAGTCGCCCTCCGCTGGACACATTCCTATGAGGAGTAGCTTAAAGAGCTGGGCATGTTTAGCCTGAAGAAGAGAAGGCTGAGAGGACATATGATAGCCATGTATCAATATGTGAGAGGAAGCCACAGGGAGGAGGGAGCAAGCTTGTTTTCTGCTTCCTTGGAGACTAGGACGCGGAACAATGGCTTCAAACTACAAGAGAGGAGATTCCATCTGAACATATGGAAGAACTTCCTGACTGTGAGAGCCGTTCAGCAGTGGAACTCTCTGCCCCGGAGTGTGGTGGAGGCTCCTTCTTTGGAAGCTTTTAGACAGAGGCTGGATGGCCATCTGTCCGGGGTGATTTGAATGCAACATTCCTGCTTCTTGGCAGAATGGGGTTAGACTGGATGGCCCATGAGGTCTCTTCCAACTCTTTGATTCTATAATTCTATAACTTCCTGACTGTGAGAGCCGTTCAGCAGTGGAACTCTCTGCCCTGGAGTGTGGTGGAGGCTCCTTCTTTGGAAGCTTTTAGACAGAGGCTGGATGGCCATCTGTCAGGGGTGATTAGAAGGCAATGTCCCTGCTTCTTGGCCGAATGGGGTTGGACTGGATGGCCTGAGGCTGTGAGGAATTCTGGGAGTTGGAGTCCCAAACACCTGGAGGGGAGGCCCAAGCTTGCCTAGCCTAGTGTGATGCTGGCCCTGCTCCTCCTCCTCCTCCTCCTCTTCTTCCCCCCAAATGCTCTCCTTCCTTACCGGTGGAGGTGAAGTAGAACACCATGGCAACGGGGCCCTCGCGGGGCTCCTTCGAGTCCGCCGTGGAGACGCCAGACAACCTCTTCCGCCGGAAGTGACGCTCCCCCTGTGTAGGAAGGAAGGCGGAATGAAAACAACTCTGACTCGTCTCCTCCTGCAGGGGGCGCTGCCTCCTCCTCCTCCCTCACACGGAAGAAGGAGGAGAGCGGAGGCGGAAGTGACGCGCAATTGTTCTGTTCCTCTTCCCAGAAGGCACCGCGAGGAGAGGAAAAGGAAGACGTGTCCCTGGAGCAACTTGAGGTGAGTCTCCCGCCAGGGAAGCCTTGTTGCCTCGGTATTCTGCTTAAGTCAGGCCTCTTCACCTGGAATCACACTGGGCCGAGTTCTGGGCCTAGCCATTCCACAGAGAGATTGACTCTTAAGCTGGAAAGGCCTGCAGGGCCATGAACAATCCCTATGAGGAGCGGCTTGAAGAACTGAGTCATAAAATCAAAGAGTTGGAAGAGACCCCATGGGCCATCATCCAGTCCAACCCCATTCTGCCAAGAAGCAGGAATATTGCATTCAAATCACCCCTGACAGATGGCCATCCAGCCTCTGCTTAAAAGCCTCCAAAGAAGGAGCCTCCACCACACTCCGGGGCAGAGAGTTCCACTGCTGAACGGCTCTCACAGTCAGGAAGTTCTTAGAATCAAAGAGTTGGAAGAGACCTCATGGACCATCCAGTCCAACCCCATTCTGCCAAGAATCGCGAATATTGCATTCAAATCACCCCTGACAGATGGCCATCCAGCCTCTGTTTCAAAGCTTCCAAAGAAGGAGCCTCCACCACACTCCCCCCTGGGGCAGAGAGTTCCACTGCTGAACAGCTCTCACATAGAATCCTAGAGTTGGAAGAGACCTCCTGGGCCATCATCCAGTCCAACCCCATTCTGCCAAGAAGCAGGAATATTGCATTCAAATCACCCCTGACAGATGGCCATCCAGCCTCTGTTTAAAAGCTTCCAAAGAAGGAGCCTCCACCACACTCCGGGGCAGAGAGTTCCGCTGCTGAACAGCTCTCACATAGAGTCCTAGAGTTGGAAGAGATCTCATGTGCCATCATCCAGTCCAACCCCATTCTGCCAAGAAGCAGGAATGTTGCATTCAAAGCACCCCTGACAGATGGCCGTCCAGCCTCTGTTTCAGAGCTTCCAGTCTGTTTATCCCAGGCATGGGCCAACTTGGGCCTTCCCTCCAGGTGTTTTGGGCTTCCTAACAGCCTCAGGACCCTTCCCTCTCCCCCTCCTCTGCTTCAGATAAGGACTTGGAAGGCACAACCCAAGCCCTCCCGACAGAGGGTCGGAGGTTTAGCACAGCTGGTAAACCATCAGCAATTATAAGATCTAGCAAACAAAAAGTTGCACGATTCAAAGCCCCGGGTTGGTGTGAGCTGCCAACTGTCAGCCTAGCTCATTATTTACCCAAGTAATTTGAAAACTTACTTACTTAGGCGATCCCTCGTTGGACGAGTAAGATGGTCTTCCTTGATGACTATTTTTGTGGGTTTGTAGGTGGCTGTGGAGCCCTATTCTTGACCCGCATCTTCTCCCACAGTGAGGGCATTGGTTTCCAGGTGGAAGGCGGTCCCGGTCGGGGTTGGCTTGACGCGCCTTCCTCTTGGCATGTTTCTCTCTTTCACCCTCCATTCGTGCCTCCTCGAATTCTGCAGCACTGCTGGTCACAGCTGACCTCCAGGTGGAGCACTCAAGGGCCAGGGCTTCCCAGTTCTCAGTGTCTATGCCACAGGTTTTAAGCTTGGCTTTGAGGCCATCTTTAAATCTCTTTTCCTGTCCACCAACATTCCGTTTTCCATTCTTGAGTTCGGAGTAGAGCAACTGCTTTGGGAGACGGTGGTCAGGCATCCGGACAATGTGGCCAGCCCAGCGGAGTTGATGGCAGAGGACCATCGCTTCAATGCTGGTGGTCTTTGCTTCTTCCAGCACGCTGACGGTTCCCCACCTGTCTTCCCAAGAGATTTGTAGGATTTTCCAGAGGCAACACTGATGGAATCGTTCCTGGAGTTGCATGTGACGTCTGTAGACAGTCCACATCTCGCAGGCATAGAGCAGGGCTGGGAGAACAATGGCTTTATAAACAAGCCCCTTGATCTCCCTACGGATGTCCCGGTCCTCAAACACTCTCTGCTTCATTCGGAAAAATGCTGCACTCGCAGAGCTCAGGCGATGTTGTATTTCAGTCTCAATGTTGATGTCTGTAAATAGTCCACGTCTCGCAAGCGTATAGCAGGGTTGGGAGGACAATAGCTTTATAAACCAGCCCCTTGGTCTCCCTACGGATGTCCCGGTACTCAAACACTCTGCTTCATTCGGAAGAATGCTGCACTTGCAGAGCTCAGGCGGTGTTGAATTTCAGTGTCAATGTTGACTTTGGTGGAGAGGTGGCTGCCAAGGGAGTGGAAATGGTCAACATTTTCTAATGTGAACCCATTAAGCTGTATTTCTGGCATTGGAGATGGATTGGCTAGTGAGCGCTGGAAGAGCACTTTGGTTTTCTCGATGTTCAACGACAGGCTGAGCTTCTTGTATGCTTCTGTGAAGGTGTTTAGAGTGGCTTGTAGGTCATATTCTGAATGCGCACAGGCAGGAGGACACAATGCAAACCCTCCCAATTGATGGTCACCTAGCCTCTGTTGAAAAACCTTCAGAATAACCTGCTGTGTTTTAGGAAGCACTGGATTCTACTGACAAGCAGGTCTGACCATTGGGGATCTTCCCAATGTTTGAGGAATGTCCTGCCATTTGAATGCATGGCTCCACAAAACTCCTGAGGCAGCATATTTCACTTGAGTTGGACAGGGACTCCAAGGGCCATTCAGGAGGCACAACCCAAGCCCTCCCAACAGATGGCCATCAATTCACTGTTTAAAAACATCAATTGGAGGAGACGCCATCAGAGCTCTAAGGACTTTGAAACAGATCATGCCGCCAGGAAGTTCCTTTCCCTGCTATTTGGAGCCATTTGCTTTGCTGTGTTGCAGTCTCCAAAGCAGCAGAGAACAAGCTTGGCCCCTTCTCTTCAAATACGACATCTTTCTAATATTTACAGAAATGGCTCTTGTGTCTCCTTATCTCAGCCTTCACCTCTAAGCTAAACTTCCCTAGCTCCTAAGCCACTTCTCATGGCGATTCATGACTCCCAGACCTGTGATCATGTTGGTAACTGTCCAACCCAGGCATGGGCAAACTTGGGCCCTCTTTCGAGGTGTTTGGGAGTTCAACTCCCACCATTCCTAACGGCCTCAGGCCCCTTCGTTTTCCCCCTCAGCCGCTTAAGCCGATATGTCTGTGATTGCCTCTTCTGCAGGATGGTGACAGACGTGCAGCTGGCCATCTTTGCCAACATGCTGGGGGTCTCCCTCTTCTTGCTGGTCGTCCTCTATCACTACGTAGCCGTCAACAACCCCAAGAAGCAAGAATGACCCCTGGAAAGGTAAGCCTTGCAGGGATATGGATGGGTTGCTGAATGTCATGAACGTTTTTGAACTTTAATACAGGGTGATACAGCATAACTTCCTTTTTTCAAAACTTAATAAAACCCATTGTATGAATCAGATTTTTTTAAATAATGTAGGCACATACCTAAAGTTTTGTTTTATATAGTTTAGAAGATTAAATTAGGTAGGTGATGTTCCCCATTCTTCATACACTGAGTAAACCAATTTCTGGTGTTTGTCATGACTCTTGCCAGCATAGCAGGCATTATGTTGACAATTTCTTTCTGGATGTTGGTCTTCAAATCTTGGGAGGAGAGCAATGGCCCTTCTCAATAAAATAGTGAAGAGTAGAGACATCACACTGGCAACAAAGATCCGCATAGTCAAAGCCACCTACAACAACCCAGTGATTCCGGCTATGAAAGCCTTCGACAATACAGTAATAGAACTTTATTTGTATATTGTCCTATCTCCCCAAAGGGACTCAGGGTGGTTTCCAACATATAAGGCAAGCATTCAATTGCTGGAAAGAAAACCATACAGACAAATACTGGGCCTTGGGATTAATCATTCTTGAAAATTTTCTGGAACAGCCAGACGATAGTGCACAGTAGCCAGTGATAGATAAATAAATACATAGATAGGATAGACAGACAGCAGACAGATTTTAGCTTATTATCAGAAATGAGAGAAAATAACCCTTGCTGTCCTCACCCATTGTGTCTAGTTTTTAAATTTTGCTGTTTCAACCGTTTTTTTAGGGTTCGGAACAGCATTTAATTGAATATGCAATTCTGATTTTAACCCATCTAATATATGCACATGTTTTTCATTCCTGAAGTAGCACAGGTGAATGTGTACATAGAAACCTGAATCTGATCCATATTCACCTTTTTATAAAATGTTTTCAGGGACTTGTATAGTCAAGAGCGCATTGGAATAAATGAACCCTCCGTCCCATCTGTTTCTCTCCAATTTGTTTTGTTTTACCAAACAAGGGCCGTAACATGAAGGTTTCTGCTCCTTATTGACAATGGAGAACAAACAAGATCTGTGCCAGGGCTGTTATTTCCCTATAACCAAAGCTACAACTGTTTGGATCCAAAACATACTCCTACCCTCTTATCTGGATTAGAGTTCAGTTTTTCCTATCTTGCTTCAATCAGATATTTCCTGGTATGATTGCCATCTTTGTGTCATGGCCAGGCCTATGGTGCACAGTTAAGCCTTGACTTCTGTCTGTGTTGCTCCTCAGTGATGGAGGTTGTAAACATATTGTCGAAGGCTTTCATGGCTGGAATCACTAGGTTCTTGTGGGTTTTTTTCGGGCTATAGGTTCATGTTCTACAAGCATTTCTCCTGACATTTCACCTGCATCTCTGGCAAGCATCCTCAGAGGTAGTGAGGTCTGTTGGAATTAGGACAATGGGTTTATATATCTGTGGAATGGCTGGGGTGGGGCAAAGAGCTCTTCCCTGCTGGAGCTAGGTGTGAATGTTTCAACTGACCATCTTCATTAGCATTTGAAGGCCTGCCTGAGCCTGGGAAAATCTTTTGTTGAGAGGTGTTAAGATGTGCCTGGTTGTTTCCTCTCTGCTGTTTTGCTGTTGTAATTTTAGAGTTTTTTAATACTGGTAGCCAGATTTTGTTCATTTTCATGGTCTCTTCCTTTCTGTTGAAATTGTCCACATGCTTCTTGTGGATTTCAAAGGTTTCTCTGTGTAGTCTGACATGGTGGTTGTTGGTGTTTGTTGGTGTGGTCCCACCCCAGCCATTCCACAGATATATAAACCCATTGTCCTATTTCCAACAGACCTCACTTCCTCTGAGGATGCTTGCCATAGATGCAGGTGAAACATCAGGAGAGAATGCCACTAGAACATGGCCCTATAGCCCGAAAAAACCCACAAGAACCTAGAGGTTGTAAAAGTTTTATTTATAGTGCAAAAAAAAAGAAATGAGAGAAAATATGCAGGATGCTCTGGTAAGGTTAAAAGAAAAAAAAACTTTCTTCTGCAATTTCAGGTAATACATCTCAGTATAAATAGTAGATAGACAAAAGAAAATGCCCTAACTTTGGTAGAAGAGCCCTTCGCGCTGATTATTATTATTATTCTGCTGTAGATCTCAAATGCTGCCTCCCTGAAGTTTGCTCCCCAACTAAGTCCCAATTCCTCTTTCCCCTTTTGTTTTGCAGAGCGGAGCCCTCTTGCCAGCACCATGAAGCGTTGAGCCTTGGATGTCTCTTCCCCCTCGGCCACACCACCGCACATGGCGCGAGGCTCGTCCCTTCCGCCTCCTCCTTCCAACTGGGCTTTCCCTTCTGCCTCCCGCCAGCTTTGAGCAGACATGAATTTGTACGCTTCTCTTTTTTTTTTGTCAAACAAAATTTATTAATAGAAACGTGTTACAAGACAATCTCATTTCAAAAATAAGTCTCCGGCCCAGTAACCAACTATGTACAGCTGCAGAAAGGGCCTGGGAGGGTAAGGGGTAGGGTGGGTGGGTGGATGGGCAGGCTTGCTTGGCTGTGTTGTGAACCTTCCCCCCTCCCCGAACGCCACTTCCCAAGGCTGCCAAAGAGCGGCCGGTGGGCTCCCCAAATTTCAGGCAGGACCCTTCAGGAGAGACAGGAAGGAAGGCAGCTGTCGGCTCCTTGAGGCAGAACACTGAGTAGACAGAGAGGAGTAGGAGATGGGGTTGCCCCCCCCCCCCAAGAGGGCAACGAGGAGGGGATGGGAGGCCCCACCACTCCCCTTCAGGCCTTTGGTGTCTTCGGCAGCGGTCTGCACGTGGGAGGTGGCCGGGGGGCTCTACACTCTGGGAGGCGGCTGAGAGCCAGGAGCAGGGGCTGCGGGGTCCCGAAGAGCAGCTTTGGCTTGAAGGGGCAGGGCTGTGGGCGCGGGGCAGGCCCAAGGGGAGGGTGGCGCCGGGGGCCCCCCTCGGAGGCCGAGAGGCAGGGCGTCTTCCATGGGGCTGGCTCTGGGGCGGCGCTGCTGGTGGCGGAGGTGGCCGGCCGCTGCGTCCCTGCCCCTCCCGGCCCGTCAGGCTTCGGTGCAGAAGGAGAGGATCTTGTGGTAGGTGAGCTGCGGGGCGTCTGCCTGCCCCGCGAGATGCTGCAACAGAGAGAGCGGGCTCAGGGCACCAGGAGGGGCTGCCCTCGGCTTCACAAGGGCGGGGGGCCGCTGCCGATCCCGCGCTGAGGACGCTGTGGCGGCGGCGGCTTCAGCTTCTCCCGCTGCTGCTGCCTCTGCCTCCAGGCGAGGGGCGCAAGGGGCTCGAGGGGAGGGTAGCGGCGGCAGAGAGAAACGCCAGCAGCACCAGCCACGCTCCCGGCCCCCCGTACCTCGTCCAGCAAAACCTTGGGAGGGTTGCAGAGAAAAAGCGGCTCCTCTCTCTGCTGACCCGTGACGGTCAGGTCGGGCACCTCCAGCGGGAACTCTGCGGGAAAGAGAACAGAGAGAGTGGGGCCAAGGGGGCTGCAGTGGCTGCCACCCAGGCACAGGCAAACTTTGGCCCTCCAAGCAGTTTGAACTACAACTCCCGCAATTCCTAACATGCAGTGATAAAATTCATCTGAAGTAGCCTGAAGAGCCAGCCAGGTTTGAGCAAGCATAGGCAAACTTTGTCCCTCCAGGTGTGGGAGACTGAGGCCAGGAATTGTGGGAGTTGAAGTCCAAGACACCCAGAGGGCCAAAGTTTATTTAGTTATTTATTTCTGATATTTCTACCACCATCCTTCTCAACTGCACAAGGGGGACTCAGGATGGTTTACATTAGGCAACGATTCAATGCTGCTTCATATAATAATAATAATAATAATAATAATAATAATAATAATAATATCATAGAATCAAAGAGTTGGAAGAGACCTCCTGGGCCATCCAGTCCAACCCCATTCTGCCAAGAAGCAGGAATATTGCATTCAAATCACCCCTGACAAATGGCCATCCAGCCTCTGCTTAAAAGCTTCCAAAGAAGGGGCCTCCACCACACTCCGGGGCAGAGAGTTCCACTGCTGAACGGCTCTCACAGTCAGGAAGTTCTTCCTCATGTTCAGGTGGAATCTCCTCTCTTGTAGTTTGAAGCCATTGTTCCGCGTCCTAGTCTCCAAGGAAGCAGAAAACAAGCTTGCTCCCTCCTCCTCCTCCCTGTGGCTTCCTCTCACATATTTATACATGGCTATCATATCTCCTCTCAGCCTTCTCTTCTTCAGGCTAAACATGCCCAGTTCCCTAAGCCGCTCCTCATAGGGCTTGTTCTCCAGACCCTTGATCATTTTAGTCGCCCTCCTCTGGACACATTCCAGCTTGTCAATATCTCTCTTGAATTGTGGTGCCCAGAATTGGACACAATATTCCAGGTGTGGTCTAACCAAAGCAGTATAGAACACGGGTAGCATGACTTCCTTAGATCTAGACACTAGGCTCCTATTGACGCAGGCCAAAATCCCAAAGTTTATTTAGTTATTTATTTCTGATACTTCTACCACCATCCTTCTCAACTGCACAAGGGGGACTCAGGATGGTTTACATTAGGCAACGATTCAATGCTGCTTCATATAATAATAATAATAATAATAATACTTTATTTATACCCCGCCACAATCTCCCCAAGGGGACTTAGGACGGCTTACATTAGGCAACGATTCCATGCTGCTTCATATAAATAATAATAATAATATAAAACTTTATTTATACCCCGCCAGAGTTTGGTCAGAGATTATCATGTAATCAAAAAAATACAATAATACCACACAATTAAAATGCATAAAGCATTAATTAAAACAGTACATAAACATTAATTAAAACAATAATACAGTATCATCTGCTGTATCGTCATTCCAGTCAATTTCCAACTAAAGTGCTAAAAAAAAAAGCCAATGGGATTTTGGCCTGCATCAATAGGAGCATAGTGTCTAGATCTAAGGAAGTAATGCTACCCCTCTATTCTGCTTTGGTTAGACCACACCTGGAATATTGTGTCCAATTCTGGGCACCACAATTCAAGAGAGATATTGACAAGCTGGAATGTGTCCAGAGGAGGGCGACTAAAATGATCAAGGGTCTGGAGAACAAGCCCCATGAGGAGCGGCTTAAAGAGCTGGGCATGTTTAGCCTGAAGAAGAGAAGGCTGAGAGGAGATATGATAGCCATGTATAAATATGTGAGAGGAAGCCACAGGGAGGAGGAGGGAGCAAGCTTGTTTTCTGCTTCCCTGGAGACTAGGACGCAAGGGAAGAATGGCTTCAAACTACAAGAGAGGAGATTCCATCTGAACATTAGGAAGAACTTCCTGACTGTGAGAGCCGTTCAGCAGTGGAACTCTCTGCCCCGGAGTGTGGTGGAGGCTCCTTCTTTGGAAGCTTTTAAGCAGAGGCTGGATGGCCATCTGTCAGGGGTGATTTGAATGCAATATTCCTGTTTCTTGGCAGAATGGGGTTGGATTGGATGGCCCATGAGGTCTCTTCCAACTCTTTGATTCTATAGAATCATAGAATCAAAGAGTTGGAAGAGACCTCCTGGGCCAT